>NC_087206.1:55525425-55642925 GCF_015104395.2 Macrobrachium nipponense
TTTTAGGAAGGTATCGTTTTCTCGGACTCGACCCAAAACGACCAGCCCTCTTAGCCGTCAGGCATCTGGTTCCCATCTCCCCGTAACTCGGTACGCCTCATCTCCGAAGATTAAGTGACTCTCTGGCGCGCCCGACATTTGTGACACTTTGAGCGTCGGAGAATTAATGTAAGGTTGACCTTCTCAAGAGCCTTCTGTTTAATATAACCAAGGGAAATTCAAGGATTCCTTGTTTCAAAGGTGGATCGTGTGAAAATCTAAGCTCCACCCCTTCCAAGGATAGGCCTCTAGTCTTAGACGAATCAAAGCCATGAGTGCCGGTCATAAGACAGCCCAAAAAGGGGTATCAACGAATGACCTAAGAGGTTACCAAAGGGATGCACCCCCAAGAAGCCATGGCATCAAGCAGGAGGCGTTTCCTAATTTAGTGTATACGAATCACTATAAAAAATTTGACAGGAAGGCGGTTTTGTATAAGGTCTGTAGCCACTCAGACACAAGAAGTCTCTCAGAAGATGCCACACCCAGTCAAAATCCAAAAATCCAAAGGCGGTGCTAAGAAGATATCATCCTAATAAAAAGGCCAGACAGAGAGAGAGGAAGGCAGAAAGGAGAACAGAGAAGACAAGAGAAGACAAAAGGAAAAGGGGAATCGAGGGGAGTGGCGCGGCCGTAAAACAGAGAAGAGAACAGAAGTGAGGGAAAGTGCAGAAGTGTGGTGGAGCGAATCAAAAGACAGTGATAAGTGACATTCAATACTCGGTAAATTTCCCTCGTCCCAATAGACTCGTAATTGCAACAAGTGCCTTTCAAAGAATTAAGTTTTATCAGTCCAAGAGCCCAGAAACTCATTGGTGGAAAATTTATAAGAACCCCCAGCGAAGAATAAACATATATAAGGTCACATCAATTTAATTTCTCCCAACAAATATAACTTTTTATAATTCCAGAGTGAGAACATTCAGCAAGGTGAGATATAATTAGATAAGGTAATTTCCCCAATTCATAGCCTCCAAGTCCCAAGTCGGTGCACGTTACCTTAGGGCTGTGTGCGAAGAGTAAGTACCGTCACACGCACACACACACACACACACATACATATATATAGATATATATATATATATATATATATATATATATATATATATATATATATAATGACCTGTCGTCAAAAGCAGGTTACGACGTTAACTATGCCAGGTATAAAGTGGCTGAAGAAGTATTACCATTTAACGATGGAACAAGTTTCTTAATGTATAATGACTCAAGGGTAGTTAAGTGATCAGGATGTTTGACATGATCTATTATTGTGAACTGTTCTTTCTGGAGCTCAATTTTGCAATTAAAAGCATGGTTCCGGATATTAGAAAATTCAGGTTGTTTTATTCTTTGTCCTGTTCGGAAACTAAAACGTAAATGACTGCAATATCAAACCCTCAGCAACCTTCGAGTTGATCCAACGTAAGAACCTGGACATCCAGGGCATGTAAATTTATATATGACGGATCTCATGAAGGGCTGAAGGCGATCTTTTAAATTAAAAAAGGAACCTATGGTACGAGGATTGTTTGATATTAATTTGACCTTGAGACACGGAATTTCTTGCTCAATGATTTGTTTTAAATTGGATATGAATTTCAGATCAGAAATATGAGGAACAGTAGCATAAAATAACCTTTTTGGAACATCAAAATTAGGAGATAAAGGCTGAAAAAACCTCTAAAGCATCTGGTTGACAATTTTCAAAACTACGTCTTGTGGAAAAGAATTGGACTTGAAAAAACTAAGCAAAAAAGGAATCTCGTCATGAAAAATTTTCCTTTTTGAATTTCAAAGATCGCCTTCAGCCCTTCATGAGATTCAACGTCATATATAAATTTACATGCCCTGGATGTCCAGGTTCTTACGTTGGATCAACTCGAAGGTTGCTGAGGGTTCGATATTGCAGTCATTTAGGTTTTAGTTTCCGAACAGGACAAAGAATAAAACAACCTGAATTTTCTAATATCAGGAACCATGCTTTTAATTGCAAAATTGAGCTCCAGAAAGAACAGCTCACAATAATAGATCATGTCAAACATCCTGATCACTTACTACCCTCGAGTCATTATACATTAAGAAACTTGTTCCTTCGTTAAATGGTAATACTTCTTCAGCCACTCTATACCTGGCATAGTTAACGTCGTCACCTGCTTTTGACGATAGGTCATTCCATCTTCTCTCCTCATGGACGGTTAGTTGTTTGGGTGTTCTCTCTCTTTTTCCTGTTTTTACTTTGTACTTTTTTTTTTGGGGGGGTTAATTTTAAGACTTTTTAATTCATGCGAGTTCTATTTGTGTTTTATGGCTTTATATGTTATTTATTTGTCTTATTGTTCTTTGCAGACTGATGATGCACAGATGTTTCATGTGCGAAACGTTTCATTATAATAAACTTCATCCTTTTACAACTAGTATCACGGACACCCTCTGAAGATTTATATATAATTTCTCCACTGAACGACTATATAGATATACATGCTATATATATATCTATTTATATATATAGATATATATATCTATCTATATATATATGATAGATATATATATATAGTATATATATATAGTATATATATATATATATATATATATATATATGTATTAATATATATGATATATATATATATATATATATATATATAGATAGATATATATATCTATATATATTTCTATAGTTATATATATATATACTAATATATATATATATATATATATATATATATATATATATTATATATATATCTATAGTTATATATACAGGCAGTCCCCGGGTTACGACAGGGGTTCCGTTCTTAAGACGCGTCGTAACCCGAAAATCTTCGTAAGCCAGAACGACGTTCTTGAAAACATGTCCACGGGGAAAATTTCAATAATTTGCAATTTTTTCTTAGGGCTGTATCTCTAAAATTATCACTAATTTACTTTTTTCATGTGCAACACTGTGTGTTCACAAATTACTGTATATTTTCATGAAAATACAAGAGAGAGAGAGATTACATAAAACCATTAAATTCGTTGACCATTGTATGGCATTGTTAAGCTCCGAGTGTCACTGGAGTTATGAGGTAGGGAAATTGATACAGAAAAAGACGAAGGGAAGAATTTTCTTTTGAAATTAGTTATCGTATTATTACTACTTCTATTATTATTATTATTATTATTATTTGAAAATATAATAAACACGTGCATCTACCATAAAAATTCTCTCATCTCAGTAAGAAAGAGGAATTATCCTTACAAGTGAAATGGAAAGGTCATTTTCATCTCTTTAAAATACGACCATTATGAATTTTGCAATTAAAGTTTTATTATTATTATTATTATTATTATTATTATTATTATTATTATTATTATTATTATTATTATTATTATTATTATTATTATTTAACTGAAATTATCAATAAACATTTTACATACTAGTACCATAAAAATTCTTTCATCTCGGTAAAAGAGAGAGAGAGAGAGTGTTTATCTCTCTCTCTGTTCTCTCAAAAAATACTTATAACGCTTCCAGCGAAAGAGAGGGAGGGAGTTACCACTATGACACATTATTATCTTGTGTGGCAAAAAAGAGAGAGAGAGAGAGAGAGAGTTAACCTTAATTAAAAGTGACATGGATAGATTAGTACGTATTGTATTTCTTTAAAATACTATCACATATGAATTTTGTAATTATACAGTTATTATTATTATTATTATTATTATTATTATTATTTGAAAGTATTAAAAACAAATAGTACAAGTACATAAAAAATCTCGAGTCTCAGTAAATGAGAGAGAGAGAGAGAGAGAGGGGGGGGGGGGGGGGGGGGAAATCTCATGAACACGTGATTGCAACACTGCAGCTCTTCCCCCTCCTGCCTGTCACAGAACTTGATATATCTGACAGTTTTAGTACCTGGATCTCAGAAAAGGTTACTGGAAGTTACTTGAAGAAGACTGGGATTTCCTTCATTCTTCCATAATTTTAAAAATATAAGCTAAAATCTTACTAATTCACTATGGTATTTTCTTTAATGAATTGATATTATTGCTGTATAAATTAATATTTTAAAATAGTAAATCATTTATTTATCATACAAAAACATACATCTTTGTAGTAGAGAGAGAGAGAGAGAATTATTATTTTTATTATGTGATATCATTTCAACTTATCAAACTTACTAATACAGTATTAATCAAAATTAATATTTGAAAATTAGTAAATCATTTTTGTATTATAAAAATGTATTTAGTCATGAAAATAAACATCAAAATACACTAATTAGTGATTATTTTCGTCGGAAAATACAAAGAGAGAGAGAGAGAGAAACTATGGTTTTTATATCCAAGTCTAAGTAGAGTATAAATGGATTCTTTAAGTGAAATAATGTTTCAATGATATTTTGCTGTTTTGTATTAAAGGATATGTATACTGTTTGATAATACTTTCCTTATCCTTGACTATGGTTACCATACAGTTTTATAGCGTAAATTGATTTATGCGCCCTCCGCTCAGAAACTAGTTCTGCATATGAGGTATCGTTAAAAGGCATAAAAAAACTGTCGTAACCTTGGAATTTACGTTGTAATCTAACCAGAAACTTAGTTTTGTTAATTATGTATACTGGAAAGCAACATGATTTTTTCATTATTGCGCTTTTGGACTGTTATAAACTGCGCATCCCAAGCTAGTGTATTCATTCGCTCGGAAACTAGTTCCGCATATGAGGCGTCACTAAAAAAATTCAAAAAATACGACATAAAAAGTGTCGAAAATCATCATAACCTCAAAATTTTTGTTGTAATCTAACCAAAAACTTATTTTTATTAATATACTGTGCTAAACTGTAAAGGATTCTTATCATAGTATGCGTTTTTTAAAAGCGTCGTTAACTCAGAGCGTCGGAAGCGTCAGTGTCGTAACCTCGGAACAAGCGTCGTAACCCAGGGCGGATTTTTCAATGAATATTTAAGAAAAAACGACGTAACCTCGGAACGTCGTAAGCCGGACCTGTCGTAACCCGGGGACCGCCTGTATATATATCTATATACATATATATATCTATATAGATATATAATATATATAATAATATATATATATATATATATATATATATATATATATATATATATATATATATATATATATAAGGCTATGCAGGTATATCACATACATCCATTCAGGAAATCGCAGACAACCACATCAGAAGAAACATTTATTAGAGACGTTTCGCACATACAATGTGCATCTTAGCATTCAATAATAGCAGGATTCTTAATATAGTAAAAAGACTAAAATTAACTTAAAATTGACATAAAGGACTAAAAATTGACAGGTAAAACTAAGACGTAAAAAGTACAAATAAAAAACAAATACCAAGGCGCAACCAACCGTTAGTTGAGAGGGAAGGAGGTAGAATGACTAGACTTGGGCAAGAAGTTAAAACGTTGACTATGCCAGATAAAGCGGAGAAGATGAAACTCCACTATTCAACGAGGGAACAAGACTTTTGATATATAATGACTCTAGAGTGGTTATGTAATCGGAGTCTTTAACCGAGCCTAAAATAGAGAAGTGTTGTTTCTTCACCTCTATCTTGCAATTGATTGCGTGGTTTTTTATGTTTGAGTGTTCAGGCCTACTTAATTTTTGACCGGTCCTAAAACTAAAGCCCATGTGACTGCAGTATCTCATCTGCAGCAGCCTCTTAGTTGATCCAACTTAAATTCCGGGACATCCCGGGCACGTAAATTTGTATACCACGTTGGATCGCATGAACTGCTGCAGACGATCTTTGAAGCAGAAAAAAGAGCCTATTTTGCATGGGTTGTTAGATATAAGTTTTATATTTAGACAGGAAATTTCACTTTCAATAATTCTAGTTAGGTGTTGTAAAAATTTGCTATTGTATATATATGGTATGGAGGCATACATTAGTTTCTTTGGTACGCCTATCATTGGAATGGGTGGTTTAAAATGCAAAGTTAAAAGTTTGTTAACAATATTAAGAAATACATCCTTAGGGTACGAGTTTCGTTGGAAGATATTAGATAAAAAATCAATTTCTTTATGAAAGATATTGCAGTTTGATGAGTATTTTATTGCTCTATGAACCAGAGTGGAGATTGCATTAAGCTTAAAACTCTTTTGACAAGAGCTATAAAAATTATTAGAGTATATGTTTTCTTTCTAAAAACTGAAGTGTTAAAAATTGACTGATCCCTAGTTATGCAAATATCAAGAAACGGTAAGGAATTGCCGTTTTCGAGTTCCACAGTAAAATTAATGTTAGGGTGTTTCAAATTAATAAACTGTAAAAATGGTAAAGCTTGCCATTCGTATCTAAAAAGGGCGAAGGTATCGTCCACATACCTTCTGTAAAACAATAGGTTTAAAAGAATTAGGACAAGAATTCAAAAATTCTTGTTCAAGACTAGACATAAAAAAATTTGCAAATAATGGACCCAAGGGAGAACCCATGGCCACACCATCAACCTGAGAATATAATTTATTGTTAAAAACAAAAGCTGAGTCTTGAACGGCAAGTTCTAAAAATTGCTTAAAAAGAATTTTCTGTTGTAAATTGCTAACATTTATATTTACATCAAGTTTGAGAGCAATGGAAGGAAGTAGCTTATGGTTTTGAAGAACGGTGGAATTTCCCACACGCCCTTGGAGGAATAGACAGGAAACACATCAGAATCCAGAATCCAGCAAAAGGAGGAACTCATTACTTCAACTATAAGAAATTTTACTCTGTCATTCATTAGGAATTATTGTCACTAACCACAAGTTCATGTGCGTCAATGTAGGTGCCAAAGGTTCTGAGTCTGATGGTAGCGTCTTTGGCAAGAGACAGCTCTGTCAAATTCTTGATAGGAATGAAGCCAATCTGCCTGCCCATGAAAGATTGCCAAACGAGACTAAAGAGTAACCTGCGGTCTCCTATTTCTTCCTTGGAGATGACACCTTAGCTCTGAGGGGTTATATGATGAGACCATACCCTGCACGAAATCTGATAGCACATGAGCGCAGCTTTAATTACTGACTGAGCAGGAAATGATGTAGGCTACAGTAGAGAATACCTCTAGAAAACAGGTGGATATTGTTCATTTCATAGTTCTAGACTCTAACTGTTTAGGCAACAGTTAAATGCATCTGACTTAATCAAAAGGAAGGCCTTATGAGGTCCAGTTTATGAGCAGAAATTTGTGGCTTAGGGCCGAGATCAGATTTCAAGGGAAAATTTAAGGAAAACTCTACAGATCAAATTTAAAATGGATATATTTACAAGTTAATTACTAGACATAGCCTACTAGGACTCTCAAGGTCCAACTTATTACTGAAAGAACAGTTGCTTGTAACTCTGAAATCACGTGGTCGGGTTACCGACATGTGCTGGGGACTTGGAGTGCGAATATGGTCGTACATCCAGAGCAGGGATGAAGGCGATAGGAAACCTGAAACAAGGTATTTCTCTATAAACACATGTATGACACATAAAGGACTGATCAAATGCGGTAATGTGGCCAAAGTCTTCCGACTTGCTTAGTATAAATCTTACGTTCTCAGAATTCCCTCAAAGTGTAAGAAATGACTGAATTACTTCACAGAAAGTTATTGTATTGAATGGGAGGGTGTGAAACACAGACACCGACTTACAGTATCTCCATTAGTAAATTCTTGTAGCAACTGCCAATACTGGGAGATCATTCAGCAGTGAGAACTAGTAAATCTCATTCAAGGGAACAACAGCACTTAAAGTAGATTAGCTTCATAAAACAGGGGAGCACAGCTAAGAGGGGATAACCAGGGGTAGCTATGCATATTCACAAAAGGACAAAAATGGGAAAAGTTCAGAAAAAGAGACAAAAGAGACTGCAAACTACACCCAAACTTTACTGTTTTTTTTTTCATTATATTTGGAGGAGGGTAAGAAAGGTCAGAATGGAGGTAGCGAGAGTGAGAGTGAGCAGGAAGTGCAAAAGGCGGTGCATATGAGAGGAACACGCCGATGTGAGAAATATGAGGAATGTGGTAGTGGGGACATTTTTAAAGAGTATGAGAGGTATTGTGTGGCTAACTATGGGGATAATAAAAGAGTTTGGGCAAGAGAGTAAGGTAGCTTTTTTATGAGATTTTTGTTGTGTATGTATGGGGTAATGATGAGTGTAGGGAATGTGCCGTATGAGAGTGTGAAAGCCAGGATTGTGGAACAGGTAAAGAGGATAAAGGATAGCGTTTGATATAGGAGAAAGCATGATTTTAGAGAGGCAAAGATGAATGTTGGCGAGTTGTTGTCAATGTATGTGTGCAGGTTAGAAATGTTAGCTAGGAAAAAGTTTGGGGACGAAGGGCTAAATGAGTGTGAGGAGTTAAGTGTGAAAATTATTGGTGAGTGTACCAGAGAGCATATACGAGTTTATTAATCTAAAACATAAGGAGAAAATGAGATGGACGAATGAAAGGTTGACGTGGAATGATATTTTAGAAACAGTAGAGGATTATGAATTAGATAGGTTTATGAAAGAAAGTAGAAGTGTTATCATTAGGACTGAGGTAAGTAGCTGAGTGCGTACCAGAGTTTAGGAGTTATAGGGAAGCAGTTTTGGAAGGGCCAAGGCGAATGGCAGAACAAGTGGTTGATAGGAGTGTGAGAGCAAGTAACGTAAGTGTAGTAAAGCCTAAAGGCCTGTCCACACGAGCGGGCCTGATCGGTGTGCTCCAGGGTTGACGGGCAAATTCTGGCGGGCTTACCCGTGAATGTTGTCCACACGGGTGAGGCGATGGAGAGGTGGGCGTGCCCGACAATGCCAGTAGTGTGTTCAGTGCGGTACGATAAACATGGTGCCTACCACAAAGAAGAAGATATTGTGTAGCATGATAATTGCTTTGTGTGTGAGGAAAAAGAAGAAGAAGAAGAGAACATGGTGCAAAGAATGGCTCAGTAAAAGAAATGTATATGGTTAACATAAGTCTGCCAGAGTCGAAGCTCAAGCCATTGGGCACCACCATGGTGATTTTGCTACAAGACCCATCGGGCAATTTGACGGTTTGCCTGTCAAGTGTGCCCGTTAGATGGGAGGTTCGCCGATCAGGCCCGGTCGTGTGGACAGGCCTTAAGAGAGATTGTTAACCTTGGAATTGTACCAGTGACTCGTAACATGCTGAGATATTGACCCTCGAGTGTGTACTGATCCCCTGCTGGAAATCATATTCATTCACCACTAGAGTCCAAGCATTGGAAGAGTAGGGTCAATTAGTCGTGAACGAGAACAGCAGTGTCACAGGCGTGGAAAGCCAGGACACAAGAAGAATGAATGTCGGTGGATGTTAGGAGCGTGCTTCAGGTGTGGGCAAATGGGGCATTTAGTGAGTGAGTGTAAGAAAGATAGGTATATTAAATGTTACAGGTGTGGACAGGTAGGGTGCAAAGTGAGTGGATGTCGTGGTGAATGGGATTTGCAGTAATTGTGGGAAGAATGGACATTTTACAAGGATGTGTAGAGAGCCACGAGTGAAATGTGTCGAATGTGGAATGAATGGCCATGTAGCGAGTGTATGTAGATGAAAGGGAGTGAAGCAAACTAACAGTTCAGGAAACTAGGTGTTAAGGCAGTGGTTCTTAACCTTTTTTGGCAGTGACTCAAAATTTTGCACAAATCAACCATGGCGACCCAAGCCTACATAGAAATACAAATTGTCTTTACAAGTGATATGATAATGCTTTTAAAAGCGGGTTACAGAAACAAAATTAAATGCTGGGATGTTTATTAATACAAGTAGCACATATAAATAACACTGATATATGGAAAAAAAATATACAAACATATAATTGCTAGCCTCACAAACACAAAAAGGTATGTTTGGGTTTCATGCTATAAAATTAAATAGAATAATTAGGCTGTGATATATCCCTGTGGAGAGAGAAATTCAAAATTATTCAGAACTTGACATGTAATGTGCTACTACTCTTATAATCAGTGAGAACCTTGACACTGAAGTGTGTTGACCAGCTCCTCAAATCTGGGTGATTTTGATGTTAGACTGCATCTTAGATCATCCTCAGGTTGTAGGCAGTTTCTGTACTAGGTCTTTGTGACTGTCAGGGCAGAAAATCCTGCCTCACACAAATATATTGTAGCAAATGGAAGGAGGGCTTTCATGGATTCACCTCCAAGAATTGGTTTTTCTTTGTACACTTTTATCCAAAATGAGCTTAGTGATTCATGTTGCCTTTTAAAATCATAATGAAGTGCTTCATCACTCTGGATCTCAATGAGCTGCTCCTGTAGGTTGTTGATGTTTGACATTTCCTCAGGTAGGTCTTCAGCTTCAATGTTAAATAGGTTTCTGATCCAACTGTATTTATGTGCATTTTCTGGAATGTAATGGTCAAATTCTGTGACCAGCTTGGACATGTGTTGCTCGATAGTGTCTTGGACTTGGCTGAGAGAATAGCTTTCGTTCTCTAGAAGTATATTTAGGGGGGAAATGATGCTGTTTTTCCTGCCTTTACTTTATTCATCCACAACTTCAGTTTTCCTTTGAATGATGACAGTTTCTCAGAAAGCCCAACTAATGTCTGATCACGACCTTGCATTGACATATTCAGGGAATTAATCTCAGCAAATATATCTGCAAGATATGCTACTTGCATCAACCAGTTTGAATCTGGGAATTTGTGGGACAATTGATGTTTCTTTTCAGTCAGAAACATCTCGGTCTCAGTCCGTAAATCAAGCAATCGTTGAAGAACCTTTCCTTGTGACAGCCACCTAACTTCAGAGTGGTACAAATGATGTATATGTGTAGAATCAAAGTCATAGCACATTTGAGAGAATCACCTTGAGTTGAGAGCCCTAGCTTTGATGAAATTAACGATCTGAATTACCTCCTGCATCACCTTGTGCAAGTCATTTGAAAGTTTCTGAGCAGCAAGATTTTCAGTGTTGCCAAAGCCACGGTAGATTTTATCATACGGAAAACTTCAAATTGTTGGTTTTACATTGAAATTTCAAAACACTTCAAATAAATTTTCTGCTTCGGAGTTTTTATTTAATCATGGTCTGCTTAGAATCCTAAAACAATGCATCATGAATTTTAATTATTACAGTATATAATTATAACATTTGAAGTGGGAAAATAATGATTTTCGGCAAACCCTTAGCGACCCAATAAAATGGCTTGGCGACCCAACTTTGGGTCGCGACCCAGGGCTTAAGAACCACTGTGTTAAGGGGATTCAGTTGGGTGGGTCCTCTAGTGTGCGACAGTATGTTCGGGAGAATGCGATGAGTGAATGATTGAAGGTGAATAAGTATGAGTTGAGTGTCAGTGAACAAATGACCCTGGGTAATCGACAGTTAGTATTGGTAGAGTATGGAAGAAAGTGGAAGGGTGTAGAGAAAGGGAATGGAAGGAAAAAGCATGAACTGCATGATAGGGGTGTTAGTGTTGATAGGGTGTGTAATGCAGATGACTTTGAGGGAATGAATGCTATGTATAGCGTGTGTGGGTTTGAATTAACAGGGGTGAGTGTGATTTCAGTAGGAAGGGAGCAGAGCAGTAAGGAGGTGGTTAGTATGGATGAGTCTTTGCAAGAGTTTATTAGAACTATGATTGAGTAGTTTGGTAGTAGAAATGAAGGAGTATTGGGGTCAGAGCTGGAAGGTGTGGATGAGATAGTGAATGAGATTTGGAGGGATAGTAGTGAAAAAGATAGAGGGGATCTGAATAAGGGTCCTCAAATGAGATCCAGGGGCCCTGGCTCCAAGCATCCTTGGGAATTGCGAAAGGCAATTTAATGTGGTGGTTGTGAGTGTAAGGAGACGTTGTCAAATGTAATGGGGGAGGTAATATGGAGGAACGATCTGTTTGTTGCAATTGATAACATCTTAAGGGTTGCGTGAGAGAGTAATTTTCGTGGTTGGTATCGCTGTTAAGATCGTGTAGTATGTGTTTGTGGTTTTCTGAAAGAGAGAGAGAGAGAGAGAGGGCGTAATTGGTGGATGGATGGTTAACGATTGAATTGCTTGTTGGTGAGTTCTGGGTTGTCTGCTGGTGCGGTTAGCATGTCCGTCAGTGAGTCAGTTTATGATCAGAGTTGTGGGCAGTCAGTCAGAAAAGGTAGGCAGTGGAGTCAGTATTGAAGGCATTGATGGTCAGTTATGTTGTGTGTTTTTTAATTGTTGTTTGAATTATTGTTGGTATTGTATACTTACAGTTGTTGTGCCTGTGTTGCTGAAGTTGTTGTGCTTGTGTGTTGGAGGGTTATTAAGCTTGTGAGTTCTGTTATGCTGTAGGTGAGTTGTTGTGGTTCATTGATGTTGTAGGTGGTTGTACTGACTTGTCGTGTTGTTTTTTTATGTTGTTAGTGATTGTTTGTGCAGTGGTCTTTTGTTGTATTGATGTTGAATTGTTGTAGTCCTTGTTTGTTTGTTTGTATATTGTGTTACAGCAGCCGTATCCAGCGGACAGCGCAGCTCCTCACCTTGAGTGTGTCAAGTATGTGGTGCATACAAGTGTGGTTTTAGAGAGTTTCTTGGTTTTAGCTTGTGATCCCACCACAACACTGGCGGTTTCTGCATAGATGGACGAGCGGCAGGCACACAATGAGAGAAATATGTGTGTGAGATAGAAAGAGATGCTTTTGTGCTTGTTAAACTGTTAATTTTACGTTACTGAAAGGCAAAATGGGAAAAACATATAATACCTTCCCAACTGAAGGATCATTGCTGGTGAAAGGTTACTTTGTAATGAAGTAATTCTCTTTTTCTTCCCTCTGAGGAATCTGATTACATTAGACTTAAACTAATGAATTTCGCTGCAGTTATGTAACACAAACACCACCTATTGACTCGCTACCACTAGTTATAAGAATATCAATTTGCCATTCGGCATCTTGCAAGATAGTCTTATTAAGTTACAATTACTTAAAGTTCTCTTGGGAAAGTCCCTCACACTACTAGTGAACAACAATAAATAAAATAATTTTAATGTTTAACTGAATATTATCTTGCCCAGGCATATCAATATCAAAGATTAGCTAATGAACTTATCACACTTATTTTAATTAAATGAAATAATAACTAACTGTAATAACTAAGTGAGCATATAATTTTATCTCACTAAATCTTTACTTATTCTAACTCTATTCTGGTAAGGTTAGTAATAAACATTGTTTTGTCATGTATGAATACCATCTATATTTAACATAAGGCAATTTTGCTGTTAATTGGCCCTGAAGGGTTTCATAATATAATTGATGTGGTGGGATGCACTAAAGCAACCCCAACACCCTTGATTCCCCCCTTACATACAATAGTCTCCTCTCTACACAACTTTATACTTACGTTATCTGTAACCAGACTCTTAGATAAAAGGATATTTAAACTACTCAAATACCTTAATACTATATTTCCTAACATATAACACATAAAAACCAATAACCAAGTAAACCCACAACCTAACATAAACGAACTCAAACCAAGATTATATGACACACATATATATATGTGTGTGGGTTTATAGGCAAATAGTGCCTCCAGCACTCCAACTATGGCACTTGAGCCACAGTACCGTGGCCAACGGTACTTCCACGTCACTCGTACTATCTGTTCTCAAAATCAATCCAAATTCGTTCCAGTCGTCAACTTCAGGAACATCAATCCACCAAGAACAATTCCACTCTCAATTCCAAGGTCCAGCCATAGTTGTTGTCATCAAGATAATCTTATATCCTTGGTCACAATCTCAAGGTTCGTTCCAAGTCATCAACATCAATCGTACAATCATCCAAGAGCAATCCAATCCATTATCCAATTGCACACAATAGTCCGTAATCCTACTATATGCTGGGAGACAAGGGGACAATAACTCAACTTAGGTGGCGAGCACTGTATTATAGAGGAAGGTTAAGGAGGAACTGCGGTCCTGTAAAGAAACATCAACATCACTAACATTCAAAACTAAGCAAATAAACAAATAAATAACAAACAATTACAACCTAATCCTATCACTCACATCCACACTAAAACACAAAAGTACTTACTGTCAAAATCAAGACAAAGATAATCCAAAAAGATATAAATAATCCAGGCCGCCGAAAACACATTCACTTTCTGCCACAGCCAGGACCAAAAATAGCACTCACTCGAAACACTCGCTATCGTACTAAACTACAGCAACAAACAAAAAATAAACAACTACTTCAATTACACTCACAGTTGTTTCTATCACAAACTAACGCTCCACCAACCACCGCTCTCTCTCTCTCTGTCTCTCTCACTAACTGAAGAATTTGGCAACACATAAAATTTAATCCTCCACATTGACCCAGTGCCAGATGGGTTGAATGAAAATAAAGATAGGACTAAGAAGAATGGGAGTGATTCTCAGTGGAGAATAAACAAAACACAAATAATAGAGTAGGGAATTATTGATCACACACCTAAAATAAATGGATGATATACAAAATGGAGCCATGCTTTTAACAATATTGCCTTGGTAGGCCAAGCTAAATATACAGCATTCTATCTGGCTATAAATGTGTTCTATTAAATGAATATGGTACCAGAGGTGGCACTTATAGTGATACGCCTGTGGCCTTTTTAAATGGTACCACTAGAAGCTCACATATACCATCATAGTAGTTCCCTTCCTTCTTTATTGTCGCTTCTTAGGCACCTTTCCCTAGTGTATGCCTTGCTTAGACAGAGCCAACTCGCTCTGCCTAAGCAGAGCATACACTAGGGAAAGGTGCCTAAGAAGCGACAATAAAGAAGGAAGGGAATTATTAAGGAGAGGATATGGAAAGTACAAAATAGAACCAGTCACAAAAGAGGAATAAGAAAGAAGTGGAAGTAGCAGAATTTGGCACTCTCCTCTGAATGAAGAAGGGCTAGAATTCTCTAAAAGCATGTGGCCCTGTGCCAGGGCACTAGTGTGGAGAGAGCTTATGAGCTCCTCCAAGGTTTCTGGAATCCTCAGCATCCTCTACCTTTCTCCCATCGACCTCTCCTAAGTTGGTTTGACGACGCCGCCGGGGGGGGGGAGACTTGAAAGATGCAAGTCCGTGAAAGATGCTGTAATAGCCTCAGCTCCAAGTGCAGCAACAGTCGTAACAATGGCTGATGCTCTTCGGCCAACTGAGGGTCACCTGAGTCCTTACGCCCAGACTAGTTAGCTGCTGACGAAGGGAAAGATGAGATGATTACAGGCTCCAGATTTGGGGTGACCAACTCGGGCTGTTTGTGAGGCCATTCCTGGTGGAGTAAGAGGATTAAAAAATGACTCAATGTCCATGAGGGTTGAAGGATGGCACTGTCTGATGCCGTCAAGTGGCACTGGCTGTGCAGAGGTAGGTCTCAGAGGACTGTAGAATCGGTCTGGAGCGAGGTAAGGGCGCTAGCCCTGAGACTGTTAAAAAATAGGAGGCTTCATGTCTTGTCCTAACAAGACGTCATACTCGCCGGGAATGTAGGTAGCCACCGCCAAAGTACATATTTTCGAATGGAAAGGTCGTGTGATCTTCAACCGGATGGTAGGCAGGAACATTACGATTGAGGCTCTCAATCGTAATTAATTTATGTGTCTCAATCCTCGCTCCATGAGGAACTTTATCCTCTCGAATTATGGATAGCTGCTCACCAGAGTCATCAAATGCTCAGACCTCTGGGAGGTGCAACAAATATTGGACCCTGAGCTTGGGGGCCTAGAGTTGATGGGTTCATCACTACCCTGGCAATGGTGGGAGAGGCAGGCCTTTTGGGGCAATGAGCCCTGGAAGAGGTGTACCCATGCACCTTGCACGAGTCACAAAAGCTCCTGCTAAAATCAGGCTTTGGCCAGTTGTTCCAATGCCAATGGCCGTTATTCTTATTACTTTGGTGATGTCTGAGGGGAAGTGGGGGTCGACTACTGCAGAGGATCTGGTTTTGAGTGGCTCAGTTCTGAGGAGTGACCAGGTTTGTTACAACGCCCGCTCACGGGCTTACGTGGCTGATTATTTTGGTGCTACGTTGTCTGAGAGTTGGCAAGAGGGGGGGAGCAACAGAGCGAATTTTCTTGTTTAATGAACTCTGTAGTAGGTAGTGAGTGTTCCAGACATCCGCCCACTTACAGCACTCTACAATCATCTTCGGATTTTTATCCACCAAGTAGGTAGCAAGCTCAGGAGGGGCATATGACTGGAAATCCTCTGACTTCGAGGATCTCTTATGCAGAGTCAACATTGTAGGCCCTTATCTACCTCTGCATGGCAGGCATCTTCTACACCACCCATTCTGACCACGTATGCCTGGACTCTTTCAGCATGCTCCTTCATTTTTGTCTCCACCTGTCGAGGGTGATTTTGAAGGCTTTAACGATGGCCTCCCTTGCCCGAATGAGATCTCCTTGCTTGTTTACAGGAAGGGCTTGGAAGGCCTTCGAGGTGTTTTCCCTAAGATGACGGCTACTTCGGCAGGAGGAGGTTGGAAATTATCCAGGACCTTTTCTATGTGATCGAGTCAGACCTCTGGCTCGGATCACTCCACGGTCAGATGAGGGTGCCCATGCTACTAAAGGTGGAGTGTGATGACCGGAATGCAGAGGGCTGCATCCAGCATTGGCCATAGCCAGTTGGTGAGCCTGTGCTGCTGCCTCCCTTCTCTCTTAGAATTCCCTTTCTTTCTCCCTTTCTGCTTTTTCCTTCTCCCTGTCCGCTTTTGTGGCTTCTTCTTGCCTCTCCTCTCTCGGAATTCCCTTTCTCTCTCCTTCTTCACCCTTTCCTTCTCCTTCCCCCGCTCTTTTTCCCTCTCCTCGGCTACCCAGGTAACTAATTCTTGACTCCTTAGTCCTGCAACTCTCCCTGCTTCAGTAAAAGCTTTAATTTCCTCTAATACTGGGTTATTCACCATCTTGGAGGAATGGGGGTTTGAGTGCACATTCGGGAATTCATAAGGGTAAACACAGGCACTAAGCCAAGGGATGCAGTCCCTGTAGGGACTAGAAATGGGGCCGAGAGTTCTAGGAATGGTAGGCACAAAGCCTTTGAAACATGCGAATAGCCAGGCATTGACTGGGAATGGAGTCCTCAAAGGACAATAACCCAAATTAGATTCCACTAAGGCGGAATGAAACACCTGTAGAACATAAGATCCTATGATAAGGATTGCAAATTCTCTGCAAATGATTTCCACAGAAAGACAGTCAACAGACTATAAATATTCGTCGCGAAGGCCTAAAATATTGGCTCTGCACGGACAATCCAAATACAATCAGCCAAACGGACTGAAAAATAAAAAGCAGTCAACAGACTACAATGGGATGCGCAGATACAAATGCTGCGAATTATTTGTCTCGAGGATGTAAAAAAAAAAAAAAAAAAAAAATCTTGGCTACACGGACTGGTAAAACACAAAAGCAGTGAACAGACTGTAAAAAATAAAAGCGGTCAACAGACTGTAATGAGATGCTCATATACAAATACGGCAAATTTATTTGTCACGAGGGCGTAAGAAATATTAGCCGCACGGACTGTCAAAATACAACCGTCAACAGACTAAAAAAGATGTCAAGCAGTCAACCAGATTATAATGCGATGCGTATATAAGATGCTGCAGATTTATTTGTCTTGAGGGCGTAAAAATATTGGCCGCACGGACTGATAAAATATTGGCAATCAGTCAGACTGTAATGAAATTTGCAAATGCAAAAGTATTGGTCACGGTGATTATAAAAACAAAAGCAATCCCTCACCATGAAAAGATAGGCATGTACAAAAAATGCAAAATTGTGTGTCTCAAAACATAAAAATAATAAGCACGGTAGTAACCGCCTCTTTCTCCATGCATGGTGGGAAATATGTGTATGCGATGATGCAAGTAAGGTATGTTTATGAAAAATATGGCGTTACAAACGCGCAAAACTAATTTTCAATTCCGTTATTTTTTATATGGATGTGGATGGATTTGCTCAATGGTCTTTCAATCAAAATCTTATGGGCTCATGTTAGGGTAATATAAATAATGATATGGGAATGCCTATCGGACTCCTTACAAAAATGCTAACACAAATGAATGTGATAAGTATGTGGACCACAATACACTTTCCTCCCCACTGCTTACGTAATTTCTTTCTTGTTGCCTTGCCCTATTTACCTGACCCTTCTGCGTGGGAGAGAAACCACGATTACGTGAACAAACAAATTCGTTCCTTCATCGTCTGACCAACCGGCCCACTCACGTGAGACAGACCAAGGTATATAGAATGGAATCCCTTATTCTATATACCTTGAGACACACAGGAGGGTCGGTGACTGCGAACCAAAACAAATGGCTTGTTTCCGCTTCCCACTGATGTAACACGCTATTGTTATTTTATTAATTCATTCAAGGTAAAGAAAAAGTTTTACTTTATTCATAGACTTACATAAGAAGAGATATTCTTGTGTGATGTTATCTAGCTATTTTAAAGCAACACTTCTTCAAAGAGAAAAGGAAAAATAAATTAACGAAAATTATTCGAGGTAATGGAATTCTTCCTATTGCCTCCTCAGAGGTAATCCCTTATGAGGCGTAGTTTTAACGCATTTTTGCCTATTCCTCCCTATTTCTTCCTGCCTGTCTGCCATGTGGAGGCAGAGAAGTTGTGTGCGAGAGAGAGAGATAATTAGACTCACTGTGCTAACGTTGAACAATGCAAAATCGTATTTTCGTGCTAAAATAAAAACCCAATTAGAGCGCTCCATACGCCTGACTAATGCAATCTCTTTTGACACACGATTTTGGCAATTTCTTTTGTGCAAAGGAAACATGGTACTGTTTCCTGGTAATTATAACACTTCCTAGCTACCTCGTGCTTTCAGGTTAGTGATTGAAACTTTTCTATCTCGTAGCTAAAACTTTGGCATGCACACAATCTTAAGCTTTCCCTAACTTTAACTGAAAAGATGGCAGTCAAAATTTGGTTTTACCGGTAAAAATAAATACCTAAGAATTGAATAACAACACCTTACCGGTTATGAGGGGTTTTCTTTCTTTATTTTGCTCATATGGGTTAAATGGCGCTGGGATTTCAGGTCGGTTTTTTTCTCGTGAAATCAACTCTAGCAGTTGCTAGTTGTTGACAGAGATCCTGGCAAGGTTGCCGCTTTCATAAATCTAGACTCTAACTGCCTAGGCAGTAGTTAAATGCATCTAACTAAATCAAAAGGAATGCCTTATGAGGTTTAGTTTATGAATAGAAATTTACTGCTTAGGGCCAAGTTTAGATTTCAAGGGAAAAATGTAAGGAAAACTCTAAGGATCAAATTTAAAAGGGATTTCTTTAAAAGTTAATTACTAGACTTACTAGGATTCACTGGGTCCAACTTATTACTGATGGAACAGTTGCTTGTACCACTGAAATCATGTGGTCGGGTTACCTACACGTGCTGGGGACTTGGAGCGCAGATATGGTTGTATGCCCAGACCCAGAGCATGGGATAAAATAGAGCCACCTCTCACAGCGTGGATGAAGGCGATAGGATACCTGGAACAAGGTATTTCTCTATAAGCACATGTGCGACACATAAAGGACTGATCAAATGCGGTGATGCTGCCAAAGACTTCCAACTTGCTTGGTATACATCTTACGTTCTCCGAATTCCCTCAAAGGGCAAGAAATGACTTAATTATTCAACAGAAAGTTATTGTATTAAATTCAAGGATTTCTTTGTAGAACTAATGGGGTTATGTGGTGTTAGTGAGGATTTTTTAGGTTAATGGTGACTTTGAAGGTTTATGGAGTTAGATAGGGGAATGTGGGTGCTTGTTGATTTTGGAATAAGTGGGTTGTGTGGTATTGACGATTAAGAGGTGCCCTAAATAAGAATATTGTTGATGTTTCTCTTTGGAGTTTGGATAGTCATAGGGTTTTTCTCCTTAATAGCGTTTTAGATTATGACGCTCCGTTATGAGGAATTAAGGGGGTCATGCATGGTTGTAACTAACAGTGAACGAGATCCGAGGGTGTTTGGTAGTGACGGTGATTTTGCATGTGATACAAACTATGTTTGGTAATATAGTGAAGGAATTTGGATTTTTAATAGAGGAAACCTGAAACCAATATTAAGTGGTATTAACTGTTTTTACGTGTTTTTTTCGGAGGGGGAGGGGGAGCGTGGTGGTGGGTGACGTATTGTTTTAGGAGTGTCGTAGAATTTATTTTTGGAATACATAACATATGGATGAGGTTCAAACATCATATTTGCTGGAGATCAGTTGCATAGATATTATGGGTTTTGAAGATATGCTTGGCAGATAAGGGGTTAATGTTGAGGTACCAGTTAGTGATAAAAGCCTTTTTCCATTACTTTTAAGGAGTCAGTAGATAGAGACCATGTTCATTTTGAGTGAGGAGTTTCAATGCTCATTAATTGGCCGTGAGGCTGGGTGTGTGAAAGTAGGGTTTTCATTCTAAAGAATATAAACTTGGAAGGTTCTGAGTGAGAACTTGCCCATGACGAAACGCTGACACACGATGACTTAAGACAGCGGAAACAACTTCAGGATCTACTGCACCAAGTGTATGGTCTTCACCATGACTTCAGATATAAATAAATTAAAAGGAAATAAATAGTGAATATAAATAAAAATAGAAAAAGTAAAGGAAAATAAAATTTTTAAAAATCAATATAGAAATAATAACATTTAGTATAGATAAATCAATTATATATTAATAAAGATTTGCAAAATAATAGTAATAGAAATATAATGTATATAAATATCTGAAAATAAATATAAACAAATGAAAGGGAATCGAATTAAAAATGCTAAGAATAAATAACACTAATATGCATAAAAATCAATAATTGAAAAATAAAGAAATAGATGAATAGAATAATCTAAATCAATCAATCAATAAATAAAGTATAAATATAAATAAATATGTACAAAATTTAAATTAAAATGAACCGAAATACATAAATAAAAATAAATTGAAATAATAAAATATATAGCGATGAATAAAAACTAAAATAAATAAAAATGCTAACAAAAATAATAGGTAATAATAAATAGAAATACTTATAATTATCAATAGAAAATATAAGTGAATAAAAATTAATAAAAATAAATAATAATTTAAAGACTTTAAAAGAAATAAAAATGAAAATACTTACACGTATATAAAAAGTGAAACATTTGAGAATAGATAAAATTATGATAAAAGTAAATAAACAAACAAAAATAAACATGAACAAGTAAATAGAACAATTAAAAAAACTATAATAAAAATAAAGGGGGGAAATTGCCAATTACATAAATAATGATAAGATAAGTAATATAAAGAAATAATAAAGAACTAATAAAATATAACAAAACAAAACAAATATTATAGAAATCAACAGCTTTAAAAATAAAAATATAAGAAAATAAAAAAGATAAATTTTACAAATATAAAAACGAAAATCATTAGAAATGAACAAATAAGAGCAATGAACAATAGAAACATAAAAAATAAAGTAGGAAATTAAGAGTAGTATTTAGAAATGAGGAAAATATAAATGAAGCAAACTAAAAGAAACATATAATTAATGAAAATTTAGAAGAAAATTATAGTTCTAGAATAGAAATATAAAAAATAGAAGTTATAGATAATAAAATAATAAGAATATAAATATATATCAGATTAAGAAAATTAAATAAATAGAAATAACATAAAACAGATAAAAATGCAAATAAATAAAACAGACAAATAAAATTCAATAATAATGAAAGAATACTTACAAATAAAAAGAAATAAAATAAAAGCAAAGGAGAATAAGTAATAATAGACAAATGAAAATAGAAAAGTAAATTTTGACAATAAATAAAATATGAAAATAAATAAAACTAATGAAATAAATTTAAATAAAACTTAAAATGATATAAATCACAAATAAACAAAAATAAATATATAAGGAATAAAAATAAATACAACCTAGTTGTAAATAAAAACTAAAAAATAACTAAAATAGATATATATAATAAATAAAAATAAACAATGAAGTTAAAAAAATCAGGGAAACAGAAATTAATATGTAAAAATGTTTAGAAATAAAAAAATAAGAATAAAAATGAAAACTAAATTAATATCTTAAAATAATAACAAGACTAAAATTAGAAAATAGAATTTAATCTTAGAAAATAAAATAATAATAATACAAAAATAAATACAAGCATAAATTTAAATAAATGACAAGAAATAAAAATAAAATAGAATAATAAAATCAAATAAAACAGAAATAAATTAATTTAAATAAAAATATTAAATATCAATAGCGAAAATCAAGAGAGACAAAGATAAAAATAGAAAAGTCAATTAAATAAATTATAAAAAATAATAAAAATGCTTTAAACTGAAAGTTAATGTAAATAAATTAAAATAAATAAAAAATTATCAACGAAATATATGGAAAATTAGATCAAATAAATAGGAACATAAAAGCTACAAGTAATACGAGTAAAATAAAAGTAAATAAAATTAACAGATTGAACAAAAGTATTAATCATGGAAAAATTAAATAAAATTTAAATAAACTAAATACAACTAAAAATAAATAAAAATTATATAAAGCCTGGGTCACACTTGGCAATTTCAACCCGCACAAGTTGTAACAGCCAAACTTTTCCTCATTACGACGCCACTACGCTCTCATTAAAACCAATTCGCCATAAATCGTAACCAAGTCCACGAGTTTGACGACTTTGCGCCAGGGATGGCAACTATGCAAGGCTGCCTTGCATAGTCGCCGTCATTCCACGACTACTGTCAAAAGTTGCCATGTCATGGAGCAACACGCAATAATTTCTTAATGGCCTCTCGACTTACGGCAGTTGATTACGCAAGTTGTAACTAGCAATGGCAGTTAGGGCATTCAGTACAACATACGCCATGTACTTGGCATACCCACAACGTGCGCAGTGGGGCTGTGCAGTGAGTCAGAATGTGTCAAGTGTGTCGGCAGCCTAGAAATATAGTTCAAGGGCTTTAATTAATTACATACAGCTGCCTCGGCTTTCAATTTTTAGCAAAATATACTTCAGATTCAAGATTTTCTGTATTCATGATATAATTTGAGAACTTCAGATATTAATTAATAATAATGAAAATAAGTTTTCTTCTGAAGATTGAAAAAGAAACCCACAAAATCACTGTGCAACTTAGTTTCCTTCTAAGTATTTACATTTAATTTTACTCCACACTCGAGTACTTTCAGGCCCTATCTGTGGCCCATTTTCAAGAGATGTTTGGGTTGTCAGCCTGGGTCAAAGTAATATAAATAATGATGAAGTTTAACTTTTATTCAAGAAATTTACACAGTTTTTGAACATGATTTTCTTTAGTGAGTTCATTGTAATCAAAGTCAATATATTAGCATGTTCTGAAGTATAAGAAATGAAAAGGCATATTCTATTTTGAGTAAGACATATATTGCATTAAATATTTTCAGTAGGTATTCTTGATGTAATTTGAGAACTTCAGTTATTGATAAATATAACACTGAATACTACTTTAAAGAAAATATATTTTGTATATAAATATTTTTGAATTTTAGGTTTTGTTCAGGAAATTTAGTTTTGCAACATGTTTTCTGAAGCATGAAAATGCATCTTTTTATTGTTTTATTAGTATATTATTGACTCCAGCCAATGAATGAAGCCTGAAGGGGAGTTTACATAATAACGAAGACCTCATTTGTCACCGAGTCCTCTCGATTTGCCTCACTCCTGGCAATAAGATTTTTAAAAATAAGAATTAAATTGTGCAACACACAAGAAGCAGCTAACACCAAGGACTCGGTGCAATCATGAAGAAGATTAAAGCCTAAGCTCACACATTCATGCATTAAGCCCAAACACGTTCGCACGTGTGAAACGTGGCTAAAGGGGTGGTTTGTCGGCGTGATCAAGTGGATACTTGTCACAGGCCGATGGGCGGAAGTCAACATAATGACGCCATACTGTAAGTACGAAGTAATACATAAAAAGCCTACGCACCGCGCAAGATTGATGGGACCCTTTTGTTAATTGCCATGACAATAGGCTACACCTCCATAGGTAGTGCGTGGCCGAGCAAGTAACACCCACATACGTATACTGAATGTGTAACGACTTCACATGACGTCCTCATGTTAATCCAACGTACATCTGTGGGTATATGTTAGGGACAACAGGGCCATGCTGTACACGTGTGATTGCAGTTCCATTCACCGCCTACCTCCAGCAAGACGTATTCCCCTGCTGCTAAATCAACATGGGGAACTTTGACGCCATCCTTGCTCTTATAACACCAGCAAAACAGACACAGAACCCAGGTAATGCTGCATACCCACCCCACGGCATTTTATACACCCAACTCAGTGGGAGTCATTGCAAATGGGTCTCAGGGGAGTAGCGTTGTTGTTCCGTATGTTCCTGAACCACGCGAGGATCCATGCTGTGCTTGTTGGAGCGGAACTGCCCCGAAGGCATGCCGACCATGGCACGGATGCACCACGCTGTGCACAAGGAGCAACGCAAAATGACAATTGGTGAGAGCAGGCACGTATCTTTTGAACAGGTCGAAGCATGCAGTGCTCCCCACGCATGCTGGGATAGTAACTTCGTAGCGACCTCCCAACTCCGCCCCAAATGCACAACTCCGTCCCAAATGCACACGATCTTAAATATCCATTTCGGGATATTTTCATAGTACTTTCATAAATGGTTTATAACTACCAATTTCCGTTCATGCCTGGGCATGGGTGACTTGATACGTGAATGTGTGAACGGGGCTTTATGGGGGTTCTGAAACACTCTGAATCCCGTTATGTAAGTCGGAATATTTCGTAACTAAATTGCAAATAAATCGTCAAAAATCGTCATGCCTTCACGGAACTCGCCGTCCTGTAAAAAACCATTAATTGTGGGTGTGTCCTAAATCATCGGTGACTTGTGCGTACGACTACGTAAATACCTAATCTCATCTAAATTTGCGAAATGATGTTGAGGTCGTCATATTGGAATAGATATCATCTGACTTTTCTTTTTTTAGTTAAGCCCAAGCCCCGCGGCTATAGGAGATTGATCGCCAAACCCAGCATTTACGAAAATTGCGGTCTGAAATCATTAATGTGTGACCCAGGCTTAATTTAAAGAAGTATTAGGACGGTCGCGGGCTCGAATCGCCGATGTGAGACCCAGCCTTGATCACCAAACCCTGCTTTTACGACAGTCGCGGTCTAAAATTGCCAATGTGTGACCCAGGCTTAACTTGTACATCCTGGAGTATTGCATACAAGAAACTTACAGAGGAAAAGACCCGTTATTTATGGTCATAGATTTCCAACAAGCTTTGGATTCAGTAGACAGGATAAAGCTCACGGAGGTCATAATGAAAGGCCTATATGCAGAGGTAGTAAGTGAAGTCGCAAAGATATACACGATACAATAAGTCTGTGCCTCAACAATGTTGAACAAAAAGAGCTAAATGTAACAAATGACATTAGGCAGGGATGTAATTGATCAGTGGTATTTTTCCTGTTAATAACTTGCTTGGTCATCTAAAAATTGGAAAGTACAAAGGAAAATTACAGGAATGAAATTAAAAGGATCGTGGCACTGTTATATGCAGATGCCGGATTAATCCTAGGATACACCATTAAATAAATAACAAAAGCAATAAAAAACTCTTATGGAAATAGCAAGTGAATGTAGCCTAAATATGAATAAAGACAGCATTGATGATGTAGAAAATATGCAGCACATAAAAGGAATACAAATATTTAAGCAAATACCTACGTGGCTGTGACAATCAGCAGTGCGAAAAACTGTTTCAGAAGACAAATAAAAAGGGCCTAAATTAAAGCAAAGCAGATGCCAAGGCAAACATGGCTAATGGAGTCATCAGTGAAAGCTGTGGCAGGGTAAATATAGGAAACCTCTATTGGAAAGGATTAGCAATACCATCCTTAATGTATGCCATGGAAGGCATAAACTCAGCAAGAAAGACATTAATGAACTGTAAGAAAATATATAACCAAGTGTACAGGACAATAATGAAGGCACAAGGTCAACAGCTAGTTGTGCTTGAAGATCCGAAATAGGGACCTCTTCCTACCACTCTAGGGATATGAAGAATATACCACTCTATCTGAAGCATACACTTAAGAGTGATGGACAGACCAGTATGAAAAAAAGATAATCCTTTGGGTTCTGCAAATAAAAGAATATCTGGAAGAAATAAACATAAATTTAAGTAAAATTTAGTCACTTAGAGGTAAGCAGTTAAAAATAATTATTAATAGCTAGGACAAAAAAAAAGCATGACAGAGAGATATGAATGACAACCTCTAAAAGTTATAAAAAATATACAGAAAACATAAGAAAATGAAATCTGGTATGATAACAATGAACAAAAAAATTGCTGATCAGTAGAGCTAGAATTAGACGATAGGAATAAGTTTAAAGAGGAAGATATACATGTTTGTGGTGTGAAGAAATAAATGAAAACTTTGAACATTTCTTACTCCACTGCCCTGCATATAGTGACATTAGAAATAGATGTCGATGTTTGTAGCTGCCATATCAATAAAGAGGAATTGATGGCTAATACCTTCTATTTGTAGATCTTTCGAAAGAAGAAAATTGAAATAGGAAGAAATTTATAAAAGATTAAGGAGGTATAGAACGAAAGGGGAGCCGTTTCAGAGGAAAATTCTTTCTACTACTACTACTTGAAATCTTCAGTCGGAAAATCTTCTACTATATTTATGCAGGTACCTATAGTATGTTATTCTTATACAAGCAGGCTTTCCTATTGTATTGTAGTGGAAACACGCTGAGAACTATGTCTTTAAATTCTTATCTCAGGCTGTTACTAGACCAAATTTTATAATCGTTATGGTATTCCCTAAGTTCCAGGTTAAGGGGTCAGAGTTACCTACCTATCCTACCTACCTAGGAGTAGTAGCCTACTACCTAATACCTAGCTTATGAGAACGCCTAGTTTATTAGAACGACGGGACGGGAACAGGTTTTTCTCCGCAGACGAAAACAAACCCAACCTCATTTAATGCCCATGTCCTTATCTAATCAGTCCTTGCCTTCCTAACATCACTTACCTACAGTGTCATGCCCTGACCTGTCCATGGGGGCTTGCTAGCTGTAGGGTAAACAACCGAGTGGACTACCTGGGCCAGTCTTGCCCGCTCATTGACCCACCTTCCAGGAAAAGTACTTGTAAGTACTTTTAACACACCTTGACTCTGGAGATGGACACCAGTCGCGAGTCGGTCGTGGAAACAACACATTGAGACCTCTACTTTACTCTTGAAATAAGAGTTTTCTCCTAAAGTACAAAATAATGTCATAATTTAAGATTAAACAGAGGTTGATGGATGTCTAACTATGCGCAGTGCAAACTTACTCCAAGACACCTCCATGACACTGAATTTTTACATAGTAAAGCACCTTACATGTAGAAGAGCGACGCCATCTCGATGTTTGCGGAGTCACTTGTGTCAATAAACTTTCCATTTTCTGTGCTAAATCTGCACACCACTTGCATCCATAGACGCAGGGATGGTTTCTTCGCCACAATCTTAAATGGTGAAAACGATTGCCCTCGAGTCCAAGGAAACTTGCAATGCTTCGGGAGAAAAGAAGAAGAGTGCGTTGGATAATTTTGAAAGGGTAGTTCGCAGATCCGGGGACAGATCCGACAATTCCAGAATCATTACCCCAAATAACAAAATGCACAGAATAAAAGTTGTCCAGAATTCCAAAATATACCCAAAAAGTCACTTATCCGACCAATTTACACCAAAATACCATCCGCCGATATTTCCCGTGAAACGTAAATTTTTCTAAGTACCCACTTGATGTGAAGGCTGACATGGAAGTCGTAGCTCCCCTAGTTCTTGAGTTGGCCGCAGACAGGCACCGTACGTCGGCCCGCCCCCCCAACGAGGGAATTTTAAATCAAACCAATCCTGTATCAGGTTGACCCAGGTCATCCCCAAGGGACATGGATTAACTTCCTTCCAACCAATAAAAACGTGTCCCATAAATATGAATCAGACAATCATACCTGCAGTCACAAAATTTGCCCTTTCCGTTCTCCACCGCCGACATGGATAGAACGCACGCAGTATTATTTCCCAAAAGTGTTACAGCTGACGAGTTCGATAAGTATACGCATTTGTATAGTATTAATATTCTGATCGAGTTCCTACACAACACCGACGAATTTATGAAGTGGTTGTACAGAGAAGGGTTACTTTGGGATTATTCGGGGTTGTGTACAACGTGCAACATAGCGAACTGACGGTTCATGAAACATGGGACCAGCAAGTGTGGTAAGAAGGTATCAGTTCGGCACGTGTCCTTTTTTGAAAAGTCACGTTTGTCCCTAGAAACAATTATTATACTATTAATATTTTGTTTCACCAAGAAAACCCCACTGTGTGTTGTAACGGATTTGGTTATGCTTCTAGCACCTAACACCATGGTGGATTGGTATAATTTTTGTAGGGATATATGTTGCCAAATCCTGTGTGGTGATAGTAAGAAAATCGGTGGTCCTGGTCATATTGTTGAGATCGACGAATCTAAATTTGGGAAACGGAAGTACAACCGTGGCCGAAAGGTGGACGGATCTTGGGTGTTCGGTGGCATTGACCGACAGACACGTGAGACCTTTTTCAAGGTGGTACCTGACCATTCTGCCGAAACTCTGATCCCGGTGTTGCTTGATAACGTACTTCCAGAAACCACAATTGTATCTGATTGCTGGAAGTCGTACAGCAAAGTCCGGGATTATTATTTTGCGCATAATGTCGTGAACCACAGCATGAACTTCGTTAGCCCGGACGACCTGAATGTACACACGAACACTATAGAATCGCAGTGCCGTGTTCTTAAACGGAGCGCGCTACTGAGACACGGTATGCAGAAAAAACTTTATGAAAGCTATTTTTCTATGTACTGTATCCAGAAGCGGTATCTACAAGATGTTCCATGTCCATTTCGGGCGTTCCTGAAATTGATAAAACGTGTCTATCCGCTCAAAAGTTGCTCGACATCCCCCATCTCAAATTGGATTTCCCAGTTCGAAACAATAAAACCAGGACCTTCTACCAGCGAGCCACGTGATCCCCCCACCCGTTTCAAAGAGGCCGAGACTGATGCCTTCATGTACCCCTTCATGGTCGTCGGACAACAGCGACTTTGAAATGTGAATAAGGTAAGTTGTATATTAATTTTTGTTAGCCTTAAAACTAGTGTTTCGGTTATTTCGAAGCCAGTACCGAAATACGTGTTCGAACAGATCTATCGGGCCGGCGGTGGGCACGTAGGAACATGCATGATGCCGCAATTTGTATGTAAACTAGTATTTTGGTTAGTTCGAACCCAGTACTGAAGCACTTGTTCGAACAGATCTATTGGCCCGACGGTGGGCACATAGGAACATACATAATGCCGCAATTTGTATGTAAACTAGTGTTTCAGTTAGTTCGAAGCCAGTACCGAAGCACGTGTTCGAACAGTAAGGCCGTGGCGAACGAGGAAGGTGTTTAATGTTAAAGTTATGGGGGGATTTATAGCCTAGGCTAGTCGTGTTTTTTTGTATGTACTGTGGCTAATTCTCTGTAACCCCTGTGCTAGCGCGTGCAGCGCAACATTACCTCTTGCCAGAACATGTCGTGCTTGCCAAGAATCTTTAAATATGCGGATAAGACGCGAAGCGCCGTTCCGCCACGGCCTTACTGTAACCCCTGTGGCTAGCGCGCGCAGCGCAAGATTACCTCTTGCCAGAACATGTCGTGCTTGCCAAGAATCTTTCAATATGCGGATAAGGCGCGAAGCACCGTTCCGCCATGGCCTTACTGACAGCACACATAAACATATTCACCGTTAACAAATAAATTATCAGTAATTCTGGTTAGTTGTAGCCTAGGCTAGTCTGTCGTTTACATGTAAAGCAGTGGTTCAAAGTTATGTATGCAAAGTTTGGGGTCCTAGCATATAATTTAATGTCGGTTAGTGGTAGCCTAGGCTAGATGTTTTACATGTAGGCTAGTGGTTCAAAAGTTCTGCAAAGTAAGGGGTCCTAGGCTAGCCTAGCCTACGTCAACCTTGAATGCAGAGTAAGGGGTAAAACTTTTGTATTCAGGGTAAAGGATCTGGGTCTCAAAGCCGGGAATTGAGAGTTTCGGGCGCCGTGAAAGTCCAAGGCCGCTTCTCCCCACCCAAAAACCCCAGTTTCCCACTGGGTCCCCCTTTACCGTTTGATGTTTTTTTGGCTTTATTTTCACTGGGTCAACTACCAAAAACTTTATTCTTAGCAACGTCCCCGGATCTGTAGTCCTCCCTTTTGAAATAAATAGTTAAGCATCAGTGTAAGGTAATGAATTACATAAATTTATTATGTATTCATGATTATTGATTTGAAAATATTTGTTGTTGGAAAAGTAACTAGATTCCTGACTCAAATATCAACGGTTTTGCTGCACTCTCCGATTTTTTATCAGTGTTGCCAATTGGTATGTGTTTACCCTCCAAACTGGATATAAGACTTACACAAAACCGTGGAAATAAGTGAAATTAGCGTATCTATTTGTGGTATATATACATATTAAACCAATTTAATCATTATTGCATTACTATGACTACATGAATTCATGGAAATAGTTTGTAAATGTATCGGCGTATGTGTGAAGCTCCACAATATTGGCAACGATGAAATTTTGCCATTCCTAGCATGCGAACGTTAAAGGTTACATTTATTTCAGGGATAAGTACATTATTAAAAATAAAAAAGTCAAAATAGTAATATAGACTTGAAAAATACATTTTTGTCATAAACAATTCACTGATCTGTCATCTGCTCGACCATTACAAGTATTTATTGATCAGAAACCATATAAGATAAAGTAATGCAGTTTTTGTAGAATGTTTGTTCCGACACGGGATACAAACCTTTCGGTCCTTTTACAATAGGAAGGTTACTAGCGGCAGCTGGATAGGTCGTAAGCTTTCGAACAAGGGGTTCGGTAGTTAACTGCTTGTCCGACAGTGCGCGCGCCGCGCGACTTGGAGGTGAAGAATCACTTTTGCTTTCGGCCTCACAGCGTGTGGATGTGTGTATCTTCACTCTCTGCCCGCTTCATTGTCATTTGCTTGTGTATGGTTGTGTTTTCTTGTTCTGTTTTGATAGTGAAACTGACTGTAAGTACAATCATTTTCTATTTTTTTTATTGTAAGTGCATTGAATTGTTGATCGACATGGGTTCACCTCGCCCTCCAATTATCCGGTGACTGTGCCCCGGAACTAAAGGGCGTAAGTGCGGAAAATTCCACAGTTTTCCGGAGATCGACCCCCATGTATTGTGTGCTCGGTGTCGGGGGCGCGAATGCTCGCGCACAGAGCCCTGTGAAGTGTGTGTATCTTGGTCAGAGGTGCAGTGGGGCTTGTACGAGGGCAGGAAGAAGCGAAGGCCTGCAAAGGAGTCGTCGGAAAGCTCTCCCGCGACTCCTTTGGTAACGGACACTTCGTCGTCTTTCCTGCCCCCTGCTCAGATCCCACGTATGGCACCTTCCCCTTCGGGGGGGTTATCCAGGTCCTTCTCCTCACCCGATCTGTCGAGTGTGGAGGAAGGCGCTCGGTACCCCGACGTCCAGTTGTACTCGGGGTCTTCTATCCGTTCGTCAACTCCTCACGAGCGGGTAGAAACCCCCCCTTAATCACCCGACCTTTGCTTCCACAGGTGCTTCTGCTGCGAGGGACGACCTTGGTCAGGTGTGGGCGTCTTTGGGCTTGCAGGGCATGCCCAGTGTCCAGGGGCTGCTGTACCATCTTGCTGGCTCTGCCGCGGTCACGCATGCAACGGTGACCCCGACTACTACCACCCTGTCAACCCCAGGGTACGCCGCTCCCCCTCACCTGGTGTATTCCCCGCATGCTGTGTCAGTGTCACCAACCACCTCAGTGCAGGGGCCGATCGCCGTACCAAGGGGGAGTGGGCCACCGCCGCTGCCCGGGTTTGCCGTGCTGCCTCGGCCTGGCTTCAGATGTCCTAAGAGCTCGCCCCTGGACCTGCCGCCGGTGCCTAAGATGTCGGTGACGTTGGTTCGACCGCCTGTGTTGGAGATGCCGCCTGCCGTACCTGCCGTACCCACCCAGATGTTCCCGACCGTTCCTGCCGTGACTGCTGTACCTGTTGTTCCCGAGATGTCCGCACCTGCCGATGTCGTTCCTGCTCGTGGCGTTGCTGTACCCGACGTTGGTCTATCCCGCCTCTCCCCCTTCAACTTCTAAGGCTTCACAGCCGAAGAAGAAGAAGGTTGCCTCCTCCCCTCCTAAGAAGTCTCCTTCGGGAGCTTCTCAGGGCCCGTCTTGCTCCGGTGAGACGGGGGGGTTTGTCCGTTGGTCCTCCTGCTCCCTCGGGAGCGGGGCCCGTTTCTTCTTCCGCAAGGAAGAAGACTACGGGGACCAGAGGAGTACCGGCTAACACCAGTACTTCCTCGCCTGGTGCCAGAGGCTCTGCCACTGCATCAGGTTCCGTCTCGGCCTCTCGTTTGCGAGAGGCACCGAGTGTCACCTGCCAGCGACCGTACAGCCAAGAACCAGACGTCAGAGCTCGCTCGGTGTCAGGTTCACGGCACGGAGCGGAAGACTGGTGACAGCCGCTCAGGCGGCTCTCACCAGGCCAGCTCTCGCTCTCGCGGCGACCAGCTGGCTACCCGAGCTGACGTGACGGTCTCTGACTGGCCACGTGCCGAGGCTGGGAAGAGGTCCTCCCGATCGCTGGTGCTGGTGCTGGACAAGAAGGCTCTCTCAGGTCAAGCAGATCGAGCAAGCTGCTTCCACCTCCTCTACTGCGACAGCGGCGTTTCTACCTGCCGTCAGAAGATCCAATGCCGCCCAAACAGGTAAACCCAGAGTTAGCCAGGCTAACTCCGGGTGTGTCTCTGCAGCAGCTCCTGTCTGAGAACCTCTGGTTCTCGCAGCAAGAGGCACTGGGCCTGGAATCTACCGCTATGGCAGCTTTCCAGGCCGTCTCCTGGATAGACCTGTGGTCCCTCACAGTGTCTAAGGTCCCAGCCAACTCGGGAGAGATTTCTCCTGAGGAAGACTCGGCTTTCAGGAGACTTTGCCAGTCTGGAGGAAGAGCCATCTCCTTCCTCGCCCACCAGACGGCAAACCTGTGGGCCAACCTGGTACTTCACCGTAGGGACGCAGTCCTTACACGAGTATCCAGGGCGGCTGGGCGTGAGGCGGCGTTGGGACTTTGCAATGGACCTGTACGGAGTTCCTCCTCTCTCTTCCGACTGGAAGGCCTGTAATAGTGACTTTGTGTGGACTCAAAATAGAGACTCATCCATGAACATCGTAGCAATCAACTCCGCCGAGGTGACTTGAGTTAATCGACCTACTCAGCGTGCATCTCGCCTCGAATTCCGCTTTGACCAAGGGGTCCTAAATTCTAGGTAAACGTTCAGTGAACAAGGCGGAGGCACACTCTGGGTCAAGCCTGCCTACAGTGAACGTAGCCGGAGTGTCAGTCCAAAACTATATCGCCGGGGAAGAGCAAGGAGGTAGCCTCTGTCTCTTTTAATTGCGGTAAAGGTATGTCCTCTACCGCGGCTTGTAGGGTCAACTCCGCCACCTTCGAGGTGCAAGGAGTCGGAACTCCTTGTGGGGCCACAAACATCGTGAAGCAACCTTTATGGGGCGTCAAATTTGTTTTGACGCAGTCCCATTCTATAAGGGTGCGGACCCATGCAGACTGGGCTTGGTCCCTAGGGTAAATGACTGTCTCCTTCGGGACTTTGTTTACCCTGACTAGCGCATCTTCGGCTAGTCTAGCATAGCCCGGAAATGGAAATTGAAGGCCCGCCGGGAAGAACTCAAAGTCTTCTACTGGCCGGGTTTTGCAACCTTCGATAGTCAGTTTTCCATCCGAGCGTGGGGCGTGCAGAGCTAACTGCCACAGGTTGCTGTTCTCGAATGGTGGCAGCTTTGATGCATCCGGTACTGTCACGGACTGTGCCGTGGTCCCGGACTGGAGGATTCTGGACACTAATTCCTCTTGGGCCGGATCCTCTGGGTCAGAGATAGGATCGATTGGCCCGAGGTCTTCAGGCCTGAGGCGAGTCGAGTGGACACTGACTCAAGTTTAGTGTCCACTACCTCACTCATCTTCATCATCAGAAGATTTTCAAAGGCCTCCTGGTCAAAGCCAGACTCCGTCGGCTTGGCTTTGGAGGCCCTGGCTCCTCGACCCCTTGGGTGGGGGAGCAGCCTTGGAAGAGGAAGGCTTGGAAGTGGAGGTCGACGGCTTGGGGGCCGAAGACGACCTTATAGAGTCTGCCGGAGCAGGCTTGGATCCCTTTGGAAGGGATCTTGTCTTCCATGCCTTGACCTTAGGGATGACCGAGGCCGAACTATCCCAAGTGGGGGCGGACCTGGTAGAAAAGCCCTGGAAAGAAGGGGAAGAAGAAGGAGTGGGGCTAAAGGGGAGACTACCTGCCTCACTTAGCTCCCTACCTATGTACCTCCCTACCTATGTACCTCCTGATCCTCGGTGGCCATGGGTTCAAGGTGGAGGCTGATGGCCGCGACCTCCGCTGTGACCAAGTCACATAAGCCTTCTTGGTCCTCCGGGAGGGGTAGCGTCTCCAGACGGATGCCCTCGATGATTGGATCCGCCACTGAAGCAGGAACAGCTGTCGAAGCCGGAGCTCCCGGGTAAAGGAGGGAGCACAGATCCTCGAACAGCACGTAGGGCTGTCCGGCCTTGGCATTCCTGCCGAATCCTCCCACCCAGGACTTCAGGGACACTTTGGTCTCCGCCCGGAGCGACAAACTAGCCTGTAAAAAATAATCCAATTAGGATCCCATCCGGGAGGGGTTGTGTGTCAAAGAAATTTCACAAAGTTGACGTATAGCAGAAATTTCACGGAAACGGCGAGGCGAGAATGTTACTTACTGACTCGTCTGAGATGATGCTGATCATCTCATAGCACACAGTGCAGGGGTCCGGATGCCAGACCAAATAGTCGTCCAACAGGATGGCGCAGTTGGCATGAGATCAGCAGACCTCATGCCCTTACGGCTTAATCAGGGTAGTCGAGCATCTCTCCACCTGGCAGCGGACCATCTGTAAGTTAAAAAGTCAAATGAGTATCATTACGTAGAGGCACCGGAGTTAACTCCGGCCAGAAGGATGCACTTTAATCAGATATTTGATCCGTTAAAGGAAATATCGGTTATCAATTCAACTCACTGAATGATTTCAACTCACTGAATGAATAAAAGAAAAAACTCTGGGTGTCTCTGTCTGCTCCGGAATCCGTCTTCGGGATGGTAAAGCTATAACCTGTGTATGGGGCCTGATACGAGCAGAACAGGGGGATAAGGTAAGACCTAAGCTTGAGTCTGACCGCATCGTAGCAGAAAAATGCAACGAATTAAATGTAGTCGCATTTCTGAGCCCCATACCGTCCCCACTGAAATGGGGAACAGTGACAGCAAAGAAGATGGAAAACTGAGCGACGGAAACAACGGTACAATAAACTCCGGTATATTTTACCTGGCGAGTGTGATGGTAGACCACACTACGTCGGAACCGCTACGGGTCCTGAGACATACCTACAGAGTCTAACCAAACATAAATATGAATAAAATCTAATATAATCTAATGTAACCTCTTAAAGGCTTCACCTACTCCGGAGTCTTATACGTAATCCTGTTATCATAATAGTTAATACCGGCGGAGACGGGCTGATACGAGCAGAACAGGGGAAAAGGTAAAACCTAGGCCTGAATCTGATCGCATCGGGGGAGAGGCAGCGCTGGACAGGACCAGTGCAGGGGTGGGGTGGGGTGGGGTGGGGTGGTCTGGAGGAGTGGACAAGTCGTGAACGCCAACTGGCACCCTAAAGGAGGCAAGGCCAAGGCAATACACAACAAAACAAACATAAAATAATGATGAGGAATCACTGGAAGAATTGCGAAAGAGGAACAATAAGGGGGAAAAGGATACACCCAGTAGGGACCCAGCCTAACCCTCCGAGATCGGTACGGATCCGGTCAGGTAGGCTAGCTCGGCCTCCAAGGACGTCATGACGTGGACGGAAGGAACCCAACAAAACCCTCCAAAATCAAAATTTTTAATCTGGTCAGGTAGGGAGGGTTTAGGCCCAACAAACATGACATGGGAGGGACTCTCTATCCTGGACCACTCTCCCAGCAAGCACAGTAGCGCAAGCAGGGGGCGATAATGGAGGGGCCTAAAGGGTGGAGGGGCAGGGCCACCTGACCTACCTTCCAAAATCTAGCCTAGGTCTGGTCGGTTAAGCCAGGGTAGGAAATGCAAAACTTCCAACCTCACAGTGATATGAATATCATAAATATCATAGCTGGCTAACATCGAAAATACAATAAAAGCATGCATGCATAAAAATCGCGCGCGAGAGAGAGAGAGGAATCTCCCTGTCTACAAGACTGGCGTACTATAGGCTAACTGGAAGCCCAAATACACTACTCACGTATAATAAGAAATAAATAAATAATAAGTACGAAGGGGAATGAACACGCTCCTGAGGGACTGAGGACAAAAGCCAAAGGCTAGAAAAAGCGAAATAAACAACAAGAGACCTCAGAGAATGTCAGGAGCGAGTTAGAGCCCACAACGTATAGATGAACAACGTAAAACCAAAACTCCAGATACGACAGGAGCTAGGAAAATGCACGGGAATATGAAAAATTAGTAAAAACAGTTAAAATTAAACCGTGAAGTAAATATAATCATAAGCAAACAAAGGGAAAGAACGCACGCGTCTGATGATGCACCCAAGATGGCGGATGAAAATAGCGTCACCCCGGTTCGCGAGAACTAAGGGGCCAAAAAAGGGCTAAAAAGGGGATGCATCGTGCCAACACAAGATACCAAAACGTAAAGTGGAATACTCAACTTGGATGAAGAAGCTTGGAGCTCTGTAGCAGACATGGCTTCGTCAAAACACAGAAAAGGAGAGCAGCGAGAGACACGTGCGATCACTAATGCGGCTAAATACAGGAATGAAGCCACCGGGCGTGAGTTGTAGTAGTAGCGAGCGGAAGGGGCAGAGGCAGATGTGGTAGTCCTTGTAACGGCACTTGCCTAAAGAGGGACTTTGAAGGGAATCTTCTAATTGGCAGAAGACCTGTGATAGTGGCCTCCACTCGCCCCAGTGCTTATACCGACCGACGCCCTATGGTGTTCGAGTTGAGGGTGGTAACTTCAGCATTCCATTTAGCTTTTTTCTCTGGTATATTTAGCATCTATTTATACCTAGAAATGCGTGCTACAGGACCATTTCACCGGCCGACACAGGTCTTCCCCCAGAAATAGATTTTTCCTTCGTCAAAATCCCTTTTAATTACCTTAAAATATGTAATTTATTACTTTTCAATTAAAATACAATTACACAGGCTTGTCGTCAAAACAGCACTGTTGTAAGGAGGCGTGGCTTACACAGACAATGATGCCGGCTAGTCTATTTCCTTGGCTCCAGATTCAACCATATCATTTGGTCTCAGCTAATGTTTTTGTTCCTAGTTAGCATAATGAATATCTGGATACTTAACTTATGGAACGAAGTCATACTGTTTGGCTTACGATGCAATTTAAGGCCAAAATTTGACTAATACGTCTCATTGGACGCTAGTTTTTTCCCTCAGGTTAGATGCTGTAAAATTTAGGGATTCCGTTTGTTTTCACTCGTTTTCATAGGTATTACAAACCTTACACTTTATTAATCTTTTGTCAGTGTGAAAACAACAGTAAATGAGCTCTTTCATGCTATTAATTTCTTTTACCACGGCTGCGTTTGAATTCATACAAAAGCTTGGGACTTCTTTCCAGGCTGCTAATGCACGTAATTTTGCCTTATCAGCTTCAGCTACATTTATAACATGAATACAGTAATTACGGTCGCACACGGATGAATACAATAAACGGATGTTGCTATCGGATTCGATTACTGTCGCACGCTGATCAATACAATAAAGTGATGTTTCTATAGGATTCGATCGTATTAGCAACAAGTTCTCGTTCGGTTGTTCATAGCTGTACGCAGTTATAAGAGTATATTATCATTAAGATAATACTTTTTAACTTAGAAGAGGGTGCAAATTTATGGAGGTGGCGATGTTAGACGAATATAATTCTCTCTCTCTCTCTCTCTCTCTCTCTCTCTCTCTCTCTCTCTCTCTCTCTCTCTCTCTCTCTCTCCTTCTCTCTCCTCTCTCTCTTACTTTTCTGATTTCATAGTCTCTCTCTTCATCCTATTTTCCACCCTTTTCTAACACTTGATTCATTGTGCAACAGAGAGGTTTTTCTTCCTGTTACACCTTTTCAAACACTTTTCTGTCAATTTCCCTTCAGCGCTGAATGACCTCATAGGTCCCAATACTCGGCCTTTGGCCTAAATTCTATTTTAAACCCAACAATCTCGCTGTCTGATGCACGATGCTTCCTATGCCAGCTGCGCGAGAGATATAGGAAGACTTATTTGCAATGTAGTGCCGATTTTAAAAACTAACCCCATCATAAAATCGAATTAATGCAAGTCAATTACTGTAGCTTCAATACGGACTGTATTCACGATCACATCTTGAATAATTTTCCTGATTTTCTAATGTTTCTCAGATTATCGTGGGGAACAGAGTCTGTCTAGTTTTCTCTCTCGCCCAGTTTTTCTGTTAAAACTTATCTAATGTCTTTACACAATCTTCTTTAGCTGCTCATTCATCGGATGTCGCTTCGGAGTCTTCTCGCTCATCCTGTTTTTTATTTGCCAATATCACAGCAGAGCCAGAGTTTTCATCGTTTCATCCTGAAATTTGGAGATGATTTCAACTCTCTCTCTCTCTCTCTCTCTCTCTCTCTCTCTCTCTCTCTCTCTCTCTCTCTCTCTCTCTCTCTCGTAGCTTTAATACGGACTGTATTCACGATCACGTCTTGAATAATTTTCCTAATTTTCTAATGTTTTTCAGATTATCGTGGGGAACAGAGTCGGTCTAGTTTTCTCTCTCGCCCAGTTTTTCTGTTAAAACTTATAATGTCTTTACACAATCTACTTTAGCTGCTCATTCTTCGGATGTCGCTTTAGCAGTTCTCTGGTATTATAACAATATTTTACCTTAGAAATAGTGCTAAAGGAACCTATTTCACTGGGTGACACGGGCCCTTTGCCCAGAAATAGATTTTTCCTACGTCAAAATCCCTTTTTTATTTGCCAATATCACATCACAGAAGAACCAGTTTTCATTGTTTCATCCTAAAATTTGGAGATGATTTCAATCTCTCTCTCTCTCTCTCTCTCTCTCTCTCCTCTCTCTCTCTCTCTCTCTCTCTCTCTCTCTGGAGTTAAAGGAAATAATTTTGGAGGGGCTGCCTTTGTAGCACCTTCCACAGGTCCTGTAGTTCTCAGGCTGCTGGTGTTGATGCTTCAAGGTGGTATCCGCAATTCCGTATTTTCATCCTTACTTGTTTTGAGACGTAATGTGTCCTCCATAGTTCTTGAGGGGGCTAAGGCAGTTGGAGATTCATCTGCGCCATCGTTGACTGTATCGATACCGGTTGTGTCACCACCCACTCCTTTCATAGGGTAGTTAGTAATCTTCCTTCTTCGTTCCCATTTTATATACCTTAGGTGTGTGAGACATAACGTGCTTACCGCGGTAATTGCTGGGGGGTTACGGCCGTTGGCAGTTCGTCTGCATCGTAGTTAGCACCTTTTGTGCTCTCGGGCCCCTTTTCTTAGGGTAGCTGGTAATTTCCTTTTGCGGCTCCCATTGGTTCTACAGTTTGTAACCCGTTATTAAAGCAGTATGTACCGCACAGTTGGTTCTCCACCTGCACAATGTTGGCACTAGGTGCTCTGGTGGTTACTCGTAGTGACCTCTCTCTCCTTCTTATTTTCTCAACTTTTTCCTGCTGCTTTTCTGTTCCACCGTAAGGGGTTTTCAATGTGGGTTCGACCTTGATTCCGTGTCTACTGGGAGTACTTCTTTCCCTCACTTGCTCCGGACTCCAGTCTAGTTTTAGTATTGGTAACGGGCGTTAGTTGGATTGCGATTTGCGACCTCTTCACTCTTAAGGGGTGTTGCTCGCCTATTGTAGTAGGCCCGGTCTCGTATCATAGTCACTGGTGAGTTTCGCAGTCAAGTGAGACTGGTTCAAGGTTAGGTCATTGTCTTGGTTGGTACACGTTTGGCGCAACAGTATGGGAGTGACACAGGGGTGGGCGTTCATCGCCAAGGTATATTCGGCTCAGGCGTAACGTTATCGTCACTGGGTAGTGAGGATATGCGCAGTTGAGTGACTAACCCTAACAGGTTTTGCGGAACTGGTGACAGTTCGCTCTTGAGGGGGTGGACAGCAGTCGGACAGGAGGGGCTACATCATGATGTCTGGGGGGAGTGCAGGTTGCGCAGTCGAGTACAACTTACACAGGAGTTTATCTTCTTGTTGGTATATCGTTGCGCAATCAGATCGGTAGGCTCAGATATGATGGGATCTTGTATGTCGTTTGGTATCGAGCAGCCAGGTGTAGTAGGTTCTGGGTTCTTGGGTGCTGCTCTTGTGGGGGTTCGGCTTTTCTCCTTTTTCCTGTTCCGGTGTGGCCGGACAGGTCTGACAGAGGATAGATACCTTTGAAGAGAGACTCATTTGCTAGTTGTGGTTTTTTGTTTCGCCGGTGAAGGAAGCGAGTATAATGGATAGTGGACTTTGTCCTTTCTCTCTTTCCGCATTCCAGGCTCCGGAGGAATCTCAGTTAATTCAAATAATGTTTGATACGTTGTATTCAACCAAACCAGCAGTCTCTTAAACATCAAGTAGGCTGATCTGGTTTCGGCGAGTCGGGCAGTCTAAATGAACTTTATGGGATTGGCCTATGTCGCCCAGTGAAATGTACCCTATAGCACTCATTTCAAGGTATAAATAATTGCTAAATATACCAGAGAAAAAAGCCATATGTCGGTATAAAATCAGGGGCGAGTGGATGCCACTACCACAGACCTCCAGCCAATTAGTTCTCTCCTCTCTCAAAATCCCTCACCAGAGAGGAGCCGTTACAGCGGCCACCCTCCGCTCGCCACCACTTCCTCTGCCAAGATTCTTCATTCCTTCATAACGCTTGTTGACACGTAGCCGTGTTTTTGTTGTGAATTTCAATTTTGTGATTATTTGGATTTATCATGTCTTCTGAACGACAAGAAGCATCTTCATCTAAGTTAAGTATTATTTTTCTGACTTTGAACGCGTTTGAGCAACGATGCATTTTATGTGGTGTTGTTTATTGATAATGTTACTTAGGAGCTGAGCGTATCATCTCTTGGGTCGGCCATTTAAATGCATTGTTGTTCGTGTATTTAGTCTCCTCAACTTTTTTATTACGATAAATCATTATCCCTTCTGCTCATTGCAGTAGACGTTACTGTTATCGTGGAATTTTACCATTTCGCTCCTGATGGGTTCCAATAGGTTGTTTTAATAGCTTTTATCAAATTTAATTATAACCTATTAGAGAGTTTCCCTCTCTCTCTCCTTTTCAAAGGCCCTCAGGAGCGATTTGGTTCCCCCACGAGAGTGCAATTATATGTCATTCAACTACATGCGCAAGTATTGTGTTGAGGCGACCTAGGCTAGCCTAGTGTTACGCATATTACTTGAGAAGTAAAAGAACTCTCATTATTTCACGGTGCTCATGCATTTTGTGTCGATGATTTTATTGTTATTTAGTTTATGTTACAATATTATTTGCTATTATATTGATGAGGTTGGGAGTCCTACACGAATATTTATCTATCCTTGGCCGCATTATTACCATTCCTAGCCTACCTGACCAGATCTAGGTTAGATTTTGGAAGTTAGGCTAGGCGGTTAAGCGTTTTATCTCTCTACCTTAGTTGGTTTTAGTTCTGGTGATCCTGACCAGACTAATAAATTAGTTTTGGAAGGTGATCCTTTACTAGAGAATTCTCTCTTGTCACAGAATGTAGGTGCTAGACCCATCTTTCCTGACCAGGTCGATATATTTGATTTTGGAGGGTTAGTTTAGGTTCTGAGTTTCCTCTTTCGCGACGTTCCAGTAGGCGCCGTTCTAAGCCACCCGACCAGATCGTTATATCTGATTTTGGAGGGTTAGGCTAGGCTCGTAGATGGATTGTTTTTATTCGTCGGTACTTCCAATAATTCCTGTTTCAATATTTTGGTTTAGTATAGCCTCGGCTAGTACCTCCTTTAGGGTGTCAGTTGGCCTGCCGTCTTCTGCCCCCTTTAGTTGTAGGTTTTTTGCATGGCTTCTCGGAAGGTGATAATCACCTGACCGGTCGCTGTTGCCAGGCGATTACTAGTTACCCTTCCCCTCCGTGCTCTTCCTTCCGGCCCGGATTGTTTCCGGTGGTGTTTTGTTAGCTTGCTGTCCTATTAACCCTTACGGGGAACGGCAGCTTTAGCGTTGACCCTGGGAGGATTAGTCGGAGGAGGTTAAGGAGTTGTAGATTATGTAATCTCTGTTAGTAAGCCCCTTTTTTTGGTAATTTTACTAGTTACCCTTCCCCTCTGTGCTCTTCCTTCTGGCCCGGATTGTTTCCGATGGTGTTTCGTTAGCTCGCTGTTCTAGTAACCCTTCCGGGGAACGGCAGCTGGAGTGTCGAGCACTATTCCGGGGGGATTAGTCGGAGGAGGTCAAGGAGTAGAAGATTATGTTACCTTTGCGGGTACTTCTCTGGCTCTGTGTTTCTCGGTCGAAGTGTGATTGATCATCACTCTCGCCAGGTTATTACACACTGAAAGTTATTAGTATTGCTGTGTCCACCGCTCTGTTTTCCATTATTCGCTATTTTATCGCTACGGCCCCCATTCCGGTGGGGGTGGAATTAGGTTTAGAATACTTTTCCAATTAAATTGGAATAGCTACTCTTTTCCGGTGCGTTCAGATTCAGACCAGGTTTACCTGGCTCCCTGTTCTGCTCGTATTAGGCCAGTTCCGTCGGTCTTAGCAATCACGATAGCGAGATTATTGACTCCGTAGCAAGCGGAGTCTTTCACAGTTTGATATTTAGTAAGAATTCTTACTGAGGAGTTGATTTTTTCCCTGTAACTAGTTGTTATAAAACTAGTTTAAGTGTACTCATGTATCAATTCTAACTTACAGATGGTACACTGTCTGGAGTTGGGCTGTTCAGCCGTTCTCCAACAACCTTGTGGGCATGAGGTCTGCCGATCTCATGCCAGCTGTTTGGTGCAGATGGACAACATCCTAGTCTGGCATCCGGATGGCGGTGAAGTATGTTACGCCTTAGTGCAAAACGTAACTAATGAGTCGGTAGGTACCATCCGCACCTTAGTAATATTTATTTTTGAATCATAGTTCCGTATAAGATGGGCAATTTCTGGAGGATCTGACTTCGTCCTTTCTTACAGACCCCTCTGGCGCTCAAGACCTCCTCACTAGCAAACCTTAAGGTCTGGGTGGGCGGCTATGGTAGGAACGTGACCGCTGGATGCCCCTATATGCTGTCGGAGGAGATGTGTTCTCTCCTTCATCCCAATGCAAGGACTTCGGCAGCAGTAGCTAGGGAACTTGCAGCTCCTATCATAGAGAGGATCCGTCTGGATACCCAGATCCCCCTGGAAGAGGGTTTATGTGAGGAAGTGACCGGAGAGGTAGCAGACATCAGCCTGCATCGAGAACCTATGGCCATCGACTCTCAGGAAGAAGGTAGGAAGGTAAGTGATGCAGGAGGTCTTAGCTCTAAAATTCTTCTTCATCTTCCTTCCAGGGCTTCTCAAAGTCCAGGATCCTTGGGGAAAGGTCTGGTTCCGTAATCCCAAGGTGAAAACTCTAGCAAAGAAGTCCCTGCAGAAGGCTGCCAGACCAGCTAAGCCTTCTCCAGCGGACTCCACCAGGTTATCATTGGCTACCAAGCCTTTGACTGCCTCGGCGAAAGCTACTCCCCCACATAAGGGGTCGAGAGCTAAAGGTCCTAAAACCAGACCGTTGGAATCCGGCTTCAACCCTGACGATTTTGCAAATCTTCTCATGGAGAAGATGGGCAGCATGGTAGACTTGAGATTCCAATTGATGTCTTCTCAGCTCGCTTCGGGCTTAGAAACATCAGGACAGTCCATCCTGTCTCTTGCTCAGAAACTATAAACTCAGGAGAGTTTGCTGGCCGGACTTATTCAATCTGGAGTCTTACAGCAATCCTTTGTTGTACTGGATGCGTCTAAGCTCCCGCCATTCAAGGACAGCAACCCATGGCGGTTGGCTCTGCATGCTCCTTTCTCCAAGGGCATGCTGACAATTGAGGGATGTGGCACCCGTCCGGTGGAAGATTATGAATTCTTCCTGGCGGGCCTCCAATTTCCCTTCCCAGGCTACGCTCGTTTAGCCGAGGAAGCCTTTGTAAGGGTAGACAAAGTCCCCAAGGAGACGGTGATCTATCCTAGGGATCAGGCACAGTCGGCATGGGTCCGCACCCTTTCAGAATGGGAGTGCATCAACACTAAGTTGACGCCAAATAAAGGTTGTTACACTATGTTCCTGGTAGGGGATAACATCCCAACCCCTTGTACTTCCAAGATTGCGGAATTAACTCTGCAGGCCGGAATAGAGGAGAAACCAATGCCTCAACTTAGAGAGACAGAGCCTACTTCTCTGCTCTTTCCCGGAGATTAGGAGTGCTGGGTGGGCGCTCCGGAAACTTTCAGTGGGCAGACTTGACCCGGAGTGTGCTTCCACACAGTTTAGTGAAAGAATACCCAGAATTCCAGATGCCTTGGTAAAGGCAGAATTCGAAGCTAAATGTAGACTGAGTAGGTCGATCAATTCAGTTACTACGGCAGAATTGACGGCCTCTGTCTACTCTGAGGAACCTTTAGTCCTGGTCCTGACAAAGTCACTGCTGCAGACTTTCCAGTGTGACCTGTATGACTTTGTGGTTGCTAGGCGGAATTACAGGAAGCATGTCCTGGCCTACGCTTCCATCAGGCACGAGCCTAAGAAACTCATTAAGGCTTCGATCTGGGGACCCAAACTCTTCCCTGAGGACGTAGTTAATGGCATCATCAGTGAGGCAGCTAGGGCTAATCAGAACCTTCGTGTTCGCTGGGGCCTTCCCTTCAAGAGGAAGTTTGAGGCCTCTGAACCACAACCCAAAAATAGGAAGAGGGTCAGGAAGTATCAGCCCTTCCAGACCTCTCAGTCACAGACAGTGGTGCAAGCAGTCCCTGTCTCCCAGCTTCGTCAACCCTCGACTTCTAAGGCACGACCACAGCAGCAATTTGTCCTATTACAAAGTCAGCCAACTCAACAGCCCTCGAGTTCGGCTACATTCGTGACATCCCTGCCTTCAACGCTTCGTTTGAAACGCAGGGAACTTTTCCAAGCTACAATAGGCAAGCAAGAGGTACTAGATCAAGAGGAGCTTACCGGCACAGAGCTGGTTCCAGAGCTACCTCCAGGGGCAGAGGTTTCAGAGGAGGCAGAGGAAGTAAGACCTCAATCAACCAATGATCCTCTCCAGGTAGGTGGGAGACTGTACCTCTTCCGGGACCATTGGACCTTCAGTCCATGGGGGCAAAGTATAGTATCAAAAGGTCTGGGGTGGAGATGGATAAAAGGGCCTCTTCCACCAGTCAGATTTCACCAAATCCCAACGACAGACCTTCTAAATTATGCCAAAGACCTTATCCAGGAGAAGGCAATAAAGAAGGTCAGACACCTGAAGTTTCAAGGACGTTTGTTCACCGTGCCAAAGAAGGACACTGACAAACGAAGAGTGATTCTGGACTTGTCCCGTCTCAACTCATACATTCAATGTGACAAGTTCCGCATGCTAACCGTCTCGCAGGTACGGACCTTACTTCCCCGTTGGGCTGTCACCACCTCTATCAGTCTTACAGATGCTTATTATCATGTCCTGATAGTGAGAAACTTTTCTCCCTACCTAGGATTCAAAATAGGAAGACAGGCTTACTCGTTCAGAGTAATGCCATTTGGGCTCAATATAGCGCCCAGAATATTCACCAAACTGGGAGAGACAATAGTTCAGGAACTAAGAGCTCAGGGGGTTACGCTAGTAGCTTGCCTAGACGACTGGCTTATTTGGGCACCCAACGACGAGGAATGTCGCAGGGCAGCAGCCAAAGTAATAAAATTCCTAGAGTATCTGTGATTCCAGATAAACAAGGAAAAGTCCTGTCTCATTCCAGCGTCTTGCTTTCAATGGTTAGGAATCCAGTGGGATCTAACCACACACAAACTATCTCTTCCGCCAACTAAGTGCAAAGAGATAGCGAAAGCTACGAGACAATTCCTAAAAAACAGACGGGCTTCTCGTCGTATTAGGTTCACTTCAGTTTGCTTCATTAACAGATCTCTTGTTGAAAGCAAGACTGAAGGACATCAACCGGGTATGGCAGAAAAGAGCCAACAGCAGACTCAGAGACAAAATCTCTTTGATTCCGCTGATACTAAGGAAAAGACTACGTCCATGGACGACAATCAAGAGTCTTTCCAAGTCAGTTCCACTCCAATTTCCCCCGCCGTCTCTAGTAGTCCACACGGACGCCTCTCTGAGCGGATGGGGGGCTATCCTCAGCACAAGAAGGTTCAAGGAACATGGTCGACGGTATTCCACCAGCTTCATATCAACATCCTGGAAGCAATGGCCGTTTTCCTGACCCTAAAAAGACTAGCTCCGGCCAGGAACATTCATATCAGACTAGTCTTGGACAGTGCAGTGATAGTTCACTGCCTAAACAGAGGAGGCTCCAAGTCAAGCCACATAAATCACGTGATGATAGCGATCTTCTCGCTGGCAATGAAACATCATTGGCACCTGTCAGCTACTCACCTGGCAGGCGTACAGAATATCATTGCGTATTCTCTATCCAGGACAACTCCGCTGGAATCGGAATGGTCCCTGGACGCAAAATCATTCAATTGGATTTGCCTACAGATTCCGGGCCTTTACGTGGACCTGTTCGCCACGGAGTCCAACCACAAACTTCCATGTTATGTGGCTCCCAATTTGGATCCTCTAGCTCACGCCACAGATGCGATGTCCATAGACTGGAACAATTGGCAGAAGATTTACCTGTTTCCGCCAATAAACTTTTTGATGAAAGTTCTACATAAACTCAGATCTTTCAAAGCGCAGATAGCGTTGAATTGGTTTCCTCTTCTACTAGAGTTGAAACTTCGGCCCAGAAGGATTCCCAACCTAAAGCTGACTCAGGTGGTACAAACTCAGACTGTGTCAGCTTCCTTAAGAGTCCTAAATGCCCTAACTTTATGGACTTCATGAAGTTTGCGGCACAGAAAGATGCTAATATTGACCCGCTAAACACACTATTTGTCGAATCAGACAAAAGAGAATCGACACTCCGACAGTATGATTCAGCAGTGAGGAAATTAGCCATCTTTTTAAAAGAATCAGATGCTTAGACAATGACTACGAATATGGCAATTTCATTTTTTAGACCCCTGTTCGAAAAAGGCCTAGCCGCTAGTACTATTACTACGACTAAATCCGCCTTGAAAAAGATATTTCAGTCTGGCTTTAATATTGATTTAACAGATTCATACTTCTCGTCTATACCTAGAGCATGTGCTCGGCTGAGACCAGTAAATCGACCTCATACGGTCTCCTGGTTTTTAAATGAAGTACTCAAGTTAGCTTCAGATACTGATAATGAATCGTGCTATTATATAACCCTTCTCAAGAAAACATTTTTACTGAGCCTGGCCTCAGGTGGTAGAATATCAGAACTGTCGGCTCTCTCTAGAGAACCAAATCATATTGATTTCCTCCCGTCAGGAGAAGTTCTGCTTTTTCCGGACCTAAAATTCTTGGCAAAGAATGAAGACCCTCAGAACAGATGGTCCCCGTGGAAGATTGTCCCTCTTCCACAGGACCCATCATTATGCCCAGTTATTACACTAAAGTCTTATCTTGACAGGATTTCTAATAGGTCTTCAGGTCCTCTTTTTATTAGAGAGAAAGGTGGAACCATTTCCCTAAAAGGCATCAGACAACAAATTCTTTATTTTATTAAACAAGCTAATCCGGATTCAGTTGCTCAGGTACATGATATCCGAGCAGTAGCTACCTCAGTTAACTATTTTCATCATATGAACTTTGATGATCTCAAAAAGTATACGGGTTGGAAATCCCCGACAGTATTTAAACGCCACTATCTAAAGTCTCTAGAGGCCCTTAAATATTCTACAGTGGCTGCAGGAAACGTTGTCTTACCTGATACAGCTTAATTATGTAGTTTGTGAAGTTGGATATTATTAATTATCATTATTTTGACTATTATTACCTTTTGGTACTCCCTCTCACCTACCTCCCTTGCTTGTATTCCCTCCCTTCTTGCCTTCTTATATCGGACTGGATTGCTTATCAACCCACTCCTGTACTTGTACATAGTCTGTTATTCATATAACTGTATATTCATTAACTATGTTTACTTTCCTGGTGATGGTATGAACTTGGCCATATATGTTTTTTTACACTAATTAATCCTGTTTAGTTATTGTTAAACTTGGATTATTAAAACATGATGGTAAGGAAAAGTTTTATTTTCCTTTTATATATATAAATGTTTTAGTTCTTATTCTCAATCTCCCAAGCTTGTATGGCTGATTCTCTGTTACTATTTCACTGGGCGACACAGGCCAATCCCAGAAAAGGGATTTTGACAAAGGAAAAATCTATTTCTGGGTGAAGGCCTGTGTCGCCCAGTGAACCCAGCCCTCTCTTTTCCTTTCACCACCCTTTAGCTGGCCCAAGCTTGGTTGCTTATTCAGGAATGTAGAATCTTGGCAGAGGAAGTGGTGGCGAGCGGAGGGTGGCCGCTTTAACGGCTCCTCTCTGGTGAGGGCTTTTGAGAGAGGAGAGAACTAATTGGCTGGAGGTCTGTGGTAGTGGCATCCACTTGCCCCTGTTTTTATACCGACACCTGTGAAGATGATCGATCCAGAGGTAGTAACTCTGGTATTTCAAATGGCTTTTTTCTCTGGTATATTTAGCAATTATTTATACCTTGAAATGAGTGCAATAAGGTACATTTCACTGGGCGACACAGGCCTTCACCCAGAAATAGATTTTTTTTTTTGTCAAAATCCCTTTTATGGTGTTAGAAGTTTAGGGAGGCAGTGATAGTCTAATGAACTCAAGTGTTTCTGTTGGTCAAGCTTAGACTGAGTGTATTGTCCCTTAGGCCCTTGAGATTAGGCAGTTCCCGATGGTCATGTTGGAATTACTACTTCTTCAGCACAAGTCATCTACATCAGTGAGCAGTAGAGAACTGAAGGTCCTGCACACTCAACTTCTCCATACATGAGAGGCTACATAGCCACATGGGAGGTTCACCATTTCCCCTCCATACATGAGAGGTATAGAATACCACATGGGAGGTTCTTCATACTCAGACGGTACCTTGGACTCGACACCGACGGTATGGTACTTCCTCTGCAAGCATCCTCACCTACTGAGCTGGACAACCAGGTGAGGAGATTTGTTTTTACCTCCATGAATAAGAAGTATAGCTTATCACATGGGAGGTACTTCTGACTCAGATAGCTACCGTTAGACTCAGCAACTGACGTTGAAGTACTTTCTTTGGCAAACAAAATCCTCACTACTGAGCCGGTACAACCAGGAGAGGAGATTTGTTTTTACCTCCATGAATAAGAAGTATAGCTTATCACATGGGAGGTACTTCTGACTCAGACAGTACCTTAGACTCAACACTGATGTTGAAGTACTTTCTTTGCAAACATCCTCACCTCCGAGTTAGATAACTAGGTGAGGATACATGCTTTTATACATGGTAGGTTACTTATGAGTTACCTGGGTATGTTCCGTGGACAGGTCGGGCTGAATTAGATTGATCCCGCCTCCGAGTAAATGTTGTTAATCGGTCTAATTCAGGTGTTCAGGGAGTGTATTGCAATATGAAGTTTTCATAATAAAACTAATATTGTAATACTTACCTGAACACCTGAATGAGTCCCACCCTCTTCCCCACTTCAATTTGATAGTGAATGATTCAATTGAGGAGACAGGCCTCTGGTGGCCGGTATTTGCGGCAGCGTTGCCAACGGAACACAGGTAATCATTTGGACTAGATTTTACCTGAAGCGTTGGTAACACTGACAGTTAAAATTACCCACTTAGTGGGTAAATATGTGGGGATATAGTTGGGGCTGGTCAGTGACCAGGGCTAATTCAGGTATTCAGGTAAGTATTACAATATTAGTTTTATTATGAAAACTTCATTTTATTTTCAAAAATTGTGATATTTGAATTAAACATTTTATAGATATTTTGCTGTGTTTACATTAATATTAATACTATTATTATAGAATTACAGGCAGTCCCCGGGTTACGACGCGGGTTCCGTTCTTTAGACGCGTTGTAACCCGAAAATCGATGTAAGCCGGAACATCATCAAAAATCCTAAGAAAACCTTAGTTTTAATGCTTTGAAAGCATTGAAAACTATGTAAACTGCATTCTTATTGCATTTTTCATCAAAAAACCTTAAATATAGATTATTTTTCATTTTTGGTGTCATATTTCTTCTGCCAGATCAGCGTTGGAGGAGTCGTAACCCTGGAACATGCGTTGTAACCCGGGAAATAATTTCTGATGAATATAATTGAAAAGCGGCTTAACCTTGGAACGTCGTAAGCCGAACCCGTCGTAACCTGGGGACTGCCTGTAGTAAATCATTGTCACAAGCATTTTAGGGAGTGTATAGTATACATCTTACTATAATAGACGTTACGTCTGTCCGTCCGTCTGTCATTCAATCATGGCCAAACGGCTGGTCCGATGGGCATGAAACTTGGGACGGTTATGGTGGGGATCCCTAATTTGGTTTATAATGGGGTTTCAAGCAACCAAAGGTGCTGGAGGGGGTGGGGCGCCTTCCCTGAAATAGGGCTGGTTCAGCCCGTAGATAAAAACGATACCATTTATCATACCTAATTTTCGTTATACATAGTAAATAATATGGCTTTCGATTTTCGGTATACATACTAAATATGGCTCACTATTGAATACTGTGGGGGCAAGACATCATTGGCACAAAAGGGAGTTGGGGTTGGACAGGGTGTGATAGAGAGAGTGAGAGTGAGAGGGAGTGAGAGAGGGAGAGTTGAGGGGGTGTAAGAGAGAAGAAAGAGGATAAGAAACAGAGAGAGATTATTGGTTGCCATTCAGATTTACCCCGAGCAGCGCTGGGTTGGTCAGCTAGTAAGAGTAACAGCTGTAATCTAAGATGAATTAGGATGTTTTGGGATGATGGTGTGCAGTGTATTTTTGCTTATTAAATTATGTTAGTATGATAATTTAAGGTATATTTGAACTACTGAATTAGGCAATAAACTTTTAAATTAAACAGTAATAAGCAGTTTAGTTTAAGGGGTACAGGCAGTCCCCGGTTATTGGCAGACTCAGTTATCGGTGATCCGGTTTTATGGTGCTTATCTAGCACCATAAAATCAGCTATTTATGGCACCCTAGCGGGCCGAGTTCCAGTTATTGGTGCCATAAGGTGCTTATGGTGCGCCATAAGGATGCTTATGGTGCACTTATGCCAGTTATCGGCGCCATAAGCTTCATTATGGCACCATAAATCGCCAAGTTCCAGTTAATGGCGGTTTTTGCTTATTGGCACACCCCCGCAGATAACCAGGGACTGCCAGTATATAGTACAGTAGTGCCTCAGGTTACGAAATTAATCCGTTCCGAAGCGGCCTTCGTAATCTGATTTTTTCGTATCTAGAACTACGTTTAACATGTAAATTGCCCAATTTATTCCAAGCCATACAAAAACATCACAGTAAATTTTATATTGTTCCGATACGTAATACAAACCATCGGTCCTTTAACAATAGGAAGTAGCTAGCGGCAGCTGGAACGGTCGTAAGCTTCGAACAAGGGGAGAACGGTAGTTAACTGCTTGTCCGACAGTCGCGCGCCGCAACAAATCACTTTTGCTTTCGGCCGCGGGTGTGAAGGACGTGTTCGTCATCGCTCTCTGCCCGCTTCATCGTCGTATGCTTTGTTTATATTGTGTTTTCTACTAATGGTTTGTTTGACTTGAAAATGAAACTGTAAGTACACTGTTTTCATTTTCATTACTTAATTATGAACCAACATGGAGCTATCGCCGTAGATGCGGCGATTTCCTCTCTTTTCATGAATTGAACCCTTGAATTATGTTTCGATGCCGAGGGCGGGTGCGCTCGCGCCGAGTCATGTATTTTGGGCGGAAGTGTGTAATTGAAAAATGTAAGTACTTTTTTCATTAATTTTTTGCCCTCTGCGTTCGTTACCGAGAGCGTGATTGCGCTCGGCACGAGCCTTTTATTTTGTATGATAAAATGCAATGAAAGTGGATTCGCAATTGCAGTATTCTGTTTCGTTTTCATATTACTTTTCACTGCTTTGCGGGGGTAGGGGAAGCGAAGGTCTGCCAGGAAGTCGTCGGAAAGCTCTCCCGTGACTCCCTTGGTATCCGATTCTTCGTCTTCCTTCCTGCCCCCCGCTCAGCTTCCTCGTTGTATTTTGTATTTGGGGTCTTCCTTGCGTTCGGGGTGGGGCATGTCTTCCCCCCGTGCGTGAGGGAAACCCTCTTACTAATCTATCTATGCTACCGCAGGTGCTACATCCGTGGGAGACGACCTTGGACAGGTATGGACCACCGCGGCGGCAGGGCGTGCCTAGCATCCATGGGCTGCTGCAGCATCTAGCGAGGTCTGGGGCGGTCTTCACTACTACCACGGCCGCTTATGCTGCTCCCCCCCCCGCCTGGTCTACACTCCCCAAGCTGTGTCGGTGACGCCGTCTGCCGCTACTAGGGCCGCCGCCGTACCGAGGGGGGTTTGCCGCCGCCGCCTGTTTTCTTCGTGTTGCCTGCCCCAGACTTCCGCTGTTCCAGCAGCTCGCCCCTGGACCGGCCGCCAGTACCCAGGTTCCCGCTGGCTGCCGATGATTCTACGAGGCGATCGCTGTGCCTGCCGTACCTGCCGCTGATGTGATTCCTGCTGTTGGCTTGGCTGTCCCTTCTGGGTCTACCGCTGCCGCTGTTCCTGCCGCTCCTGGTTCCTGAGCCTGTCCATGCTGGTCCTGCCCACGGTGTGTCTTCCCCAGTTCCAGGTCCTTCCGGACAGGTGCAGTCGGGCCGTGTTGCTTCGGCAATAGCCCCGGCTCCGGCCTGGATGGAGGACCTGACGACTGTCCTGCTTGAGCTGACGAGGAAGAGGACGAAGAGGAAGCTGTCATCTTCGTCTTCATCGTCTGCTGCTGCCTCTTCCCCTTCGACTTCTAAGGCCCATAAGCCGAAGAAGAAGAAGGCTGCCTTCCCCCCTAAGAAGTCTCCTTCGGGAACTTCTAAGGGCCCGTCCCACCCCGGTGGGACGGGGGGGTCCTTCTGCTGGTCCTCCTCTCCTTCGGGGAGCGGGGCCCTCTCCCCTTCCGTAAGGAAGAGATAGACGGGGACCAGAGGAGTATCGGTTAGCTCTGGTACTTCCTCGCCTGGTGCTAGCGGCGATGCCGCTACGCCAGGTTCCGGCTCGGTCTCTCGTTCGCGAGAGATCCCGAGTGTACGTTCTCCCTCGGGAGACCGTGCAGCCAAGTTTCGGCGCCAGAGTTCGCTCGGCGCCAAGATGCGGCACGGAGCAGAAGGCTGGTGAGAGCCGCTCAGGTGACTCTCGCCAGGCCAGCGGCCGCTCTTGCAGCGACCAGCTGGTAACCCGGGTTTTCCCCCCTAAGAAGGCTCCTTCGGGACCTTCTAAGGGCCCGTCTCGCTCCGGCGATTCGGGGAGCTCTTCTGCTGGTCCTCCTGCTCCCTCGGGAACAGGGCCCGTCTCTTCTTCTACCAAGGAGAAGAAGACGGGGACCAGAGGAGTACCAGCTTCGGCTGGCACTTCCTCGCCTGGTTCTAGCGGTTCTGCCGCTAAACCAGGATCCGCCTTGGCTTCTTGTTAGCGAGAAGTACCGAGTGGATGGTCTCCCGCGGGAGACCGTCCAGCCAAGTCTTGACGCCCGAGCTCGCTCGCCGTCAAGACCGAAGCGCGGAGCAGAAGACTGGCGAGAGTCGTGCAGACGACTCTCGCCAGGCCAGCGGACGCTCTCGCAGCGACCAGCTGGCTGCTCGGGCTGACGTGACGGTCTCCGACCGGCCACGCGCTGAGGCGAGGAAGGGGTCCCCGCGGCCGTCGGTACCAGCCTCGGCTGGTACCAGCGGCTCGACGCGCCGAGAGGACGCTCACCGGTCTCACCGCGACAGCGAGCCTAGCAGGTCACCTGACCGCCGCTCCCACAGGGACCGGGCGGATAGGGGGACCAGCAGCAGCTGTCCTCTGGCACACGACGGATCGGGGCCGCTGTTCTCGGTTCCAGCCGTTTCCCTGGGAAACGGCTCGACTAGGCCTGCCAAAGTGGCGATCGCCCTGCAGCCCTCCAAGCCCGCTGGTTCTGCCAGCGAGCGAAAGAGGAGCGTCATGTCTTCCTCTCCCGTGCCTGCAACTTCCTCGGTTTGCACCAGGAAGAGCGAGGCACAGCGGGGTCTTCGTGAGGGCATACCCCGCACGATACCCGTCACGACGCCGTAAAGTACAGGTGTACATCGGACCGACCAGGACGTACGCGCAAGTGGCAGGAGGAATCCGAGAGGGGTCTATCGCAGTTCCTCCTCCTTAAGGGCGAGGTTCTCGGAATGCTCTTGTTCGAGGGGCTTGACGGTCCTACTCTGCAAGATGCTATGACTTCCGAGATCCAGAGGAACTTTGTCGAGGTTATGGCGCTGATTCGTCAGCGCAACGACCTTGGGGAAGGATTGCTGCTCCCACCAGCAGAGCCCACGTCTCTGCTCGAGTCGTTTTGGGGCCCGAGAGGGAACCCAAACCGACGGTGGGTCTGCCGCGATCGGAGCTTGTCGATTCTGTCTTGAACCAGAGTCTCTCGTCTCCGGACAAGAAGGCTCTCTCAGTTCTGGCCGGTCGATCAAGCTACTTCCACCTCCTCTACTGCGACAGCGGCGTTTCTACGTGTCTTCGGACACCGTATTTAAATACTCCTTCGGTCCTCCTGAGAGGTTTCGACCTCGACGAGGACTGGAATGAGTTGGAGGACGGTATCGGCTCTCTCCTGTCAGGTGTCGATCAGCCCCACCCAGACGACGTTCACAGTGGCGGCAGACCCTTACCTGCAGTGAGAGTTCGTAACCCTCCTCGGGAAAACGTTTTCTCCTGACGATACGTTTTCCCAGACTCTGAGAGGCCATCGCCGCAAGGCGATGGCTGCTCCTACTCTTCTCCAACTGCTAGTTCCACTGGGAAGGCGAGCGAGTATCCAATTCCTCCCCCATTCCCTCTCTCCTTACGGCTACGAGGGAAAGGGGAGGGATCCTACAGAGATTTCTCTGTAGGATCCCACGTTGGGGACTGCGCTACCGGGGGGACCTTCGGGTCCTACCTGACGTAAGCCCCGGTCGTTGAGGAGGGATCCTGCCCCATTCGCGATTTCTACGGGAATCGAGAGGACCACCAGCCGATATCGTTTGACGAATTCGGTGGGGGTTTCGCAGACTGCTTAGAATTCTACGGAATTTCTAGCGCATTCAGTGTGTTCGAGTTTTTTACGATCTCCAAACACTTAGGCGAGACCACGGTCCAAAGTGAGCAAGACGAGAATCCCCGATATGTTACACGATAATCGGGAACCTCGCCTATGCTCGAATTCCTGGAATTTCTAGCATTGGGAAGAAGACTGCTGCTGAAAGAAGACTATCTCACAGTAGGCAACCAACCTGGAATAGAGAAGAACGGACGGGAATATCCAGTTTGGCTTGAACTATCTTCTTAGTATTCTGTTCACCATTGAAGCTTTCCTTCGAGGAAGACTTCTCCTTCACTCTCTTTGATAGAGATCGAAGGTGGTCGATCTCCAATCCTTATTTTGTTTTCATGAAGGAAAGAATTTAGGATGGAGATCGTTGTTCAGAATCCTACAAATATACTACGTATATTAACCTCGCGACATGATTCTGCTAAGCCGTTGAATTGTCCGAGGGGTAGGCGCATATCCTAGTTTAATCTACGATTGCGACTTAGACGAGAAGTATTCTAATTGAACTGCAACTCGGGGTTGCCTGCAACCTCCCAGGAGTTTTCAGTTTCAATTTTATATACTTATGGTTTTGTCACGACAACACCATTTCAACTTTTATATTTACCGAAATTCGTTTCGCCTAAATATAATTGCTCGAGCATATCTTTTATGCTCGGTGGCTCTAGCCGAACGCATTCCTTCGTGGAATAATGGATTACCTGGCAACTCAGGATGACGAGTCAGCGAGAGCTCAGGCTCAGCTACTGCGTATTGAACTGCCTGATAGCAGCTCAGTATCAGCTGGGCCTCCGAGATGCACGGTCAGTTATGTCTCTCTCTCCCCTGCTTTGATTGACTACCGAACCGTATCTCTGCCCAACAATCATAGACTTAGGTCTCTGATTAACGGGGATTCTCGCAATAATGAAGGACCATCTACTGCTGTGACGATAGATTTCATCGCCTTCGACATTGCGAGAATTTTCAACAGAGATATCTCTTGACTCTTTCATCTTTCTGTTTACCGCACGGTAACAGAAGTCTGTACAAGTCTCCCGCTGCATCGCACTGCGATAATGCGAATGATTTTGCAGACATCTGAGTTTGTCTTCAAAATATCTCATATTCGTAGGTGTACAATTGTTCATTGTTCAACCCGAAGTTAACAGATGTGTCAAAAGACATCGCCTACTCTCCGACCTGACAGCTCTACTTCCAAATGTTTCAGCCCATGAGAAGCAGTTCTTTTGCAGGAGGCTTTCCATTTCCCCTGTGTTTTCATTACTGAAGAACGCCCCGCTTTCATTGCAACTACGACTTCTCACCGGACAGCAATGAAATAGCGGTTAGCGTTTTCAGTCATTTGTAAGCACAGGTTATGAATCTTGAGAATCTTCTCTCGATTCGTCTGTGAAGACGTAGGTTGCATTCAATATCTACCTTCGTCTTCAATGGTACATAGTGTTGTTTCTCCTTAGCTGAGATTCAACAACTATGAGATGTTTTGCCTTCAGGGACCTCGGTCTCTAGAAGGCAATTGACTTTCGCCTATTGGGCACATGCCTTAAGAGAATCATCACCTCGCTGTCCGGCATTGGTGACAAACAAATACATTATTTGTTTGGTCTCTCGGCATAACCCTTTAAAGGCGAAGGTCACGTGACTTACTCGGATCCTTGGACAACTTGCCTCCTACCGAACGCAGTCAGTCGGCAGCTGTCAGAGCGCCCAAGTCAGTTACGAACTACGCTGTTGACTTAGTTCGGTTGTTACAGAGCAATCATTACTTCGTTTTAATAGCTTGTACAGTAACCCATACCATCGACACCCACCATGGAGTGTCGGTGTCCTATCCACTACCGAGAACTTCGCTGCATGGGGATAGGAGGATGCGAGAGACTTCGTGGCAAACGGACAGACCTCTTGCAAACAGGAACAAGTTCTTGCTTGCTGGTACGAAGAGATACGCTTGCCTCTCTCTTAGTACTCGGCCCAGAGGTCTGACCATTGATCCTGCGGTGCACACCCCGATCAATCGGACAGAGGCTTGGATCCCTCCCTCGCTCTTACGACCAGGGAGGCATTCCAGGGATGGACGAACACCAGTCTGTTCATCAAAAGACTCAGATTCCTCCCACCAAGAAGTGAGTCTTCCTATTGTTAAAGGACCGATGGTTTGTATTACGTATCGGAACAAATGACAATTTGTCGAAAATTGCATTTTTCCTAACTATACAAACCTGAGGTCCTTTACATATAGTCCCTCCTCATGCCACCCCTCACTCTGCGTATTTTGCATGGGCCAAAAGCAAAAGTGATTTGTTTACCTCCACTGTCGGACAAGCAGTTAACTACCGTTCTCCCCTTGTTCGAAGCTTACGACCGTTCCAGCTGCCGCTAGCTACTTCCTATTGTTAAAGGACCCCAGGTTTGTATAGTTAGGAAAAATGCAATTTTCGACAAATTGTCATATAAAGCTAAATTGACCAATAAACAATGAAATACAATAATTAGGCCCATTCAATACCTAACCTAACCGTGACTGTACTTGTAAATAAAGTGTATTAGTGTACAGGGTACAAGAAATACTGTACGCACATGTACGTATGTATGTATAGTAAAATGTGGAACCTTACCTTTCAAGTGAGGTGATGTCCAAAAGTGGTGACAGAGGAGGAGGACAAATGGCAGAAAACATGAACACTTAACTTTACGAAATACATTAAAAAATGACAGAAAACAGTAACACTAAACTTTATGAAACACATTAACAAATGGCAGAAAACATTAACACTTGATTATCTCCATCTTTGTCTCCATAGAGAGCATCCTCTTCTTTCTGTGAACTTCAGCAACATTCTTGGGACCCATGGCTAATAACGTAAGTAATTAAGTTCACACACAACATGATGAAGTAACTTACAGTACAATGAAAGCGAAATCACTAACACGAATTTACGTTAACCAACGAAATCTATGTGAGCAAACGAATTCCAGGTGTTTACGATAACGCTGCTGCAACGAAATGGTGAAGGAACGCCTTTACATAGAGGCATGATGGGACAGATGCTGACCAATAGGAGAGCAGGATCTTACGGCGGTGACTAGCATCAGGAACCAATGGGAGAGTGGGAGGATGGTGGCAAGTCTACTGATTATGTTATTTAACTCTGAACTTATTTAATTGTGATTTGTGTAATGTTTTAAGAAAAGGCAAGGTTAGGGTAAACTGTTGGCCGAGAATGGACTAATCTGTTTTCAGTTATTTCTTATGGAAGAAATTATTTGGAACTCAACGGAATCACATCTCAATGCTTCTTCGAAATGGATTAGTGTTGAAGACCATGGTTCTACTGTATCTTGGCTTATAATAGTACTGCATTGTTTTGGTATGAATATATGTATTACTTGATTTCTGAATTATGAGAACACCTTTCTCAAAAATTATTGCTTTTTCAGGTTCTAGAGTACTGCGTACCTGAATATTCAAGAATGGTCTTTATATTGGCATAAAGATGCAGAATGATTTAGCTGAAGGAGAAACCATGGCTGCTCACACACCCCAAAAATTACAAGACAAGTGTCTTGATGCTGTAGCTCTTTCTATCTTAAAGAAAGCATTCCCATGCTCCATAAAACACCTTACTTCAGTTTATGAAGCACCTAGTTTTTCAGTGCATGATGTATCCTTCATTGACAGTGGTAAATGATGTTCAGTACATTTCTAGTTACTTTGTTTAAAAACTGGTAAAGTTGTTTTTTTCATATGTAATTTTTCAAATATTTTTTTCATCAGTATGAATTGTAGCTTAAACAGTCATTTCACTAGAGTACCCACCTTTGTAAGACTATGCAGTGGGATGCCTTCTGCTATTATAATAATGTCTGTGATCTTATTTTTGTACATGAACTTTCCTGTCAGATATATACTTAGCTTACGTCTCTGACGTCACGACAGAATTCAAAACTCGCGGCACACGCGACAGGTAGGTCAGGTGATCTTACCTTACCCGCCGCTGGGTGGCAGGTGTAAGAACTAATCCCACTTTCTTGTCAGATTTTCTCTGTCGCCCGGCCTGACAACACCTGTTGTTAGGTCCTCGCGATAGTTGGATTTATTTCTCGTTGCCTGGATTCTTTGGACTGACTTTTTTGGTGAAGTACCTTTTTCCGTTGGCTTGGCATACGCTATTTTGGACTGGTTTTTTGGATTTTCTCTGGATTTTTCTTGTGATGGCTGATTCTGATGTTAAAAAATCTACCATGTTTCGAGTGTGCTCTGTGAATGTAAAGTGAGGCTACCTAAAGCATCGGTAGATCCTCACAATGTATGTATGGGCTGTAGAGGTAATGAATGTTCTTTCAATAACCCGTGTAAGGAGTGTGAAAGATTGGATGAAGATGGATGGAAGTCTCTTTCTTCCTATTTAAGGAAGTTAGAGAAAGATAGGGTCCTTAAGGCTTCTTCAAGAAGCTCAAGTAGATCGCGCATTAGCGAACTTGAAGTAGAGAACCCTGCTGTAGAACTAGTACCTTCTCCAGTTTCAGCCCCTGCTCCCAGCATCGAACCTGAAGATTCGCATTAGGCAAGGGTGGGCCTCCATGAGGGCCACGATTCGTAGCATGGAGAGCAAAATACGCTCTTTAGAAGGTAAGAGTGATAGTGCCAGTGAATTGTGCAGTGCCCCTAGTGCAGTGGAGGGTGTGTCTGACCGGCTCACTAATGCTTCCAGGCCTAGACCTCTTCCAGACTCCCAGACCCAGTGGAGGAGGAAAGTCAACAGCAGCAGGAAGGTTAGGGAGAACCCCCACCGGTCAGACGTCCCCTCGGCAGATCCTGTTTTACGTTCCCATGCTGCCTTGGATCGAGCCAAGAAAGAAGTATTGCTCCAGTGCTTCTCTTCGTCGTCTTCGCCCTCTCCTAAGCGCGGATGGAGCGCCTCGGAAGCCTCGCGCCCTCTCAAGAGAGCCTGGAAGGCGCCTTGCGCCCTTCCCTCCAGCCCTGAATACTCCTCGGAAGAGCCTGAGGTAGAAACCAAGAGATCCAGGAGATCGCAAGAGCCCTCTTCTCCTTTTCACCCTCGAGCCTCGTCCCCAGTTGAAGCTTTGGAGAGATCGCCAGCGCGTATCTTAGCAGGTCTGCAGGTGCAGATTTCGGCTCTGGCGGACTCCTTGGCAGGGAGTTCTCGCCGTCGGAAGGACGTCTCGCTCCCGGTGAAGAAGTCTAAGAGGGACCGCGTGGATATCTCGCCTCCTGCAGGAAGGTACCAAGAGCCTCACAGCCGCTCTTCTTTTGATCAAGAGCATGATAGGGACTACTCTCTGAGTAGGCACTTTTCGCCCCTGAGCAGGCGCCAAGAGCCTGGGAAACTTCTAGCGTTGAGCAGGCGCTCTTCTCCTGGTAGCCGCTCGTCCAGAGTCAGACACTTGGAACAGGACAGACTTTTCACTTCAAGCAGGCGCTCTTCGCCAAGGATCCGTTCTCCTCCTGGCAGGCGTCAAGAGCCTGACAGGCGCCAGGATCCTAGTAAACACCAGGAGTTTGGTAGGCGCACCTCTCCAAGCAGGCGCTCTTCTCCAGGAAGCCCCTCTCCCTTGGACAGGCGCTTGGAGCCTGGTAGGCGCATTTCACCCGACGTTCGCTCTTCGCCAGAGACCCTCTCTCCACGTGGCAGACGCTGAGAAGCTAGTAGGCGCCAAGAACCCAGTAGACACTGATCGCCGAGCAGGCGCCCTTCCCCAGGTAGTCGCTCCCCTCTGGACAGGCGCACAGAGCTTCGTAGGTGCTACCCGTATGGTAGGCGCTCTTCGCCTGAGAGCCTCTCTCCCCGTGGCAGGCGCCAAGAGCCTGGCAGGTGCTCTTCTCCTGGCAGGCGCTCCCCGCTGGGCACGGCTTTAGGACAAGACAAGCGCGCCTCTTCTAGTAGGTGCTCTCCTAGTAGGCGCTCTCCTAGTAGGCGCTCTCCTAGAAAGAGCTCTCTGCCAGGCAGCCGCTCTTCGACGGATAAGCGCCCTTCTTCTGAAGAGGATCAAGAGGCAACGGATGAAGAGTTGACCAAGGATTCTTTGGTCTCTTCATACAAGAGGCTTACAGACCTCCTGTTGCAAGAATTTGGAGACGCCCTTTCTGCTGTTGCTCCTCCTTCACCTCCTTCTTTGTTTTCGACGGCGAAGACAACCAAAACTTCTTCGTACGTCAAAATGAAGCCCACCATCTCGATGAAGAAGGCCCTTAAAGGTTTTGGCGATTGGTTGGTCTCCAAGGAGGAGAAAGGAAAGACCGTGTTTTCTTTCCCGCTTTCCAAGCTGACGGGAAAGATGGGCTTTTGGTACGAATCAGGGGAGCCTTTGGGCCTGGTTCTTCCCTCATCTGGGACTCGGACTTCTCATCGTTGGTGGATTCCGCTCGTCGCTCGGCTCTTCTTTCAGCAAAGACAACGTGGGGAATGAGTGAGTTGGACCACCTTCTGAAGGGAATGTTCCCGGTCCTCGAAGTATTTAACTTCTTAGACTGGTCCCTGGGAGTTTTAGCAAAGAAGACTCAATCCCAGGTGTCCCTTTCACCCGAAGATCTACATTGTGTCCTGTCTTGTATGGACAAGGCAGTGAGAGACGGTTCTGGCGAGGTAGCTTCTCTTTTCGGAGCTGGAGTTATCAAGAAGAGGGCAGTGTACTGCTCTTTTCTAACTAAAGCAGTTTTGCACGCGCAGAGGGCTTCTCTGTTGTATGCTCAGCTCTCACCTCAACTGTTCCCGAAGAAAATTATCCAAGACATCTCGAGTGCCCTCTCAGCAAAGGCCACGCAGGATATGTTGGCCCAATCAGCTAGGATGCCTCGGACATCCTTCCAAGCTAAACCCAAGAAGGAGGCACCGGCAAGACAGGAGCCCTTTCGAGGAGGCCCTCCTTCCCGTTCCTCCTCTTCTAGAGGAACAAGACCTCCTAAGAGAGGAAGGACCTTCTCTTGATCTATTAGATCGAAGAAGTAGCACTCATGTCCTCCAGACTACAGTAGGTGCCAGACTACTGAGATTCTCAGACGTCTGGGCCCAGAAGGGGGCGGACAACTGGTCCCTCTCAATCGTCAGGAAGGGGTACCTCATTCCCTTCATTTCAAGACCTCCCCTGACCACAACACCAAGGGAGTTGGTGGCCAAGTACAAAGACCCTCACATGAACCAAGCCCTTGCTCTAGCAGTAGAGCTTATGCTGGAGAAGGAAGCTATAGAGCTAGTGAAAGAGCCTCTTTCTGCGGGTTTTTACAACTGCCTCTTCCTAGTTCCCAAAACCTCAGGAGGATGGAGACCGGTTCTGGACGTAAGCGCCCTGAACGTCTTTGTGAAGAAGAGAAAGTTCGCCATGGAGACGACATCTTCAGTTTTAGCAGCTCTTCACCCGGGGGACTGGATGGTGTCACTAGACCTTCAGGACGCTTACTTTCACGTGCCGATCCATCCTTCTTCACGGAAATTCCTAAGGTTCATGTTGAAAGGAGAAGTTTTCCAATTCAGGGCCTTGTGCTTCGGCCTCTCGACAGCCCCCCAAGTTTTTACAGGGCTCATGAAAAATGTAGCACAGTGGCTACATTTGGAGGGAGTGAGGGTTTCCCTATACTTGGACGACTGGCTTATCAGAGCCAAATTGAAAGAGAGATGTCTGGAGGACCTTCACAAGACGTTGACCCTGGCAAGTTCTCTGGGACTATTAGTGAACTTCGGAAAATCTCAGTTAATCCCCAGCCAAGATTGGATCTATCTGGGGATTCGGATGGTTTCTCCCGATTTTCGGGCGTATCCCTCTCCAGAAAGGATAACCCGTTGTTCAGAGAAGGTCGCAGCCTTTCTAGAGAAAGATGTATGCATAGCGAGGGAGTGGATGAGTCTGTTGGGGACGCTCTCCTCGCTGGAGCAATTCGTTTCTCTAGGAAGGTTGCCTGACTGCTACAGTTCTTTTTGAACCGGAACTGGAACCGCAGATCTCAAGATCTAGAATTCCACTTCAAGATCTCGAACGAGATAAAGAAGGATCTCCTCTGGTGGGCAGACCCTCTTCGCTTTGCAGAAGGTATATCCCTGCACATGCCAAACCCCAGCCTAGTGTTGTTTTCAGACGCGTCGGACACAGGTTGGGGAGCGACGCTCGGTTCAAGAGAAGTGTCAGGCACCTGGGAGGGGGAGCAGGTGTCCTGGCACATCAACAAAAAGGAGTTGATGGCGGTTTGGTTAGCCCTAAAAGCTTTCGAGTCCCTCGTCTGGGATGCAGCGGTTCAGATCAACTCGGACAACACCACAGCCCTGGCTTACATCAGGAAGCAGGGGGGGACTCACTCCTTCTCCCTGTACGAAACAGCAAGGAAGCTTCTTCTGTGGTCGGAGGAAAGGAGGATAAGACTCCTCACCAGATTCGTACAGGGAGAAAGAAATGTCAGAGCTGACCTTCTGAGCAGGAAAAACCAAGTCCTTCCCGCAGAGTGGACTCATCACTCAGACGTGTGCCAGGAGCTGTGGAAGACGTGGGGCAGACCTCATTTGGATCTATTCGCGACCTCCAAGAACGCGAGGATAGACCTTTACTGCTCCCCGATCTCAGACCCGAGAGCAGTAGCGATAGATGCTTTTCTGCTGGATTGGAAGCACCTAGATCTTTATGCATTCCCTCCTTTCAAGATTCTGGGAGAGACGCTAAGGAAATTTGCAGCATCGGAAGGAGCAAGAATGACATTGATAGCTCCGTTCTGGCCTGCCCAAGACTGGTTCACAGAGGTACTGGAATGGTTAGTAGACATTCCAAGATCCCTGCCACTAAGGATCGATTTGCTCAAACAGCCCCACTTCGACAGGTATCACAAGAACCTCCCCGCTCTCAGTCTGACTGGATTCAGACTGTCAAGAGTCTTGTCAGAGCAAAGGGTTTTTTGGCAAAGACTGCAAGGGCTATTGCCACTGCAAGAAGACCTTCTACCATCAGGGTCTACCAGTCGAAGTGGGATGTCTTTCGACGTTGGTGCAGGAATCAGAAGTTTTCCTCCTCCTGTACCTCTGTGACCCAAATAGCAGACTTCCTTTTCCTGAGGGAAAAATGCGGTCTGGCGGTCTCAACCATAAAGGGTTATAGGAGCATGCTATCCTCAGTGTTCAGGCACAGGGGATTGAACATCTCGGAAGATAAAGATCTCCATGACTTGATAAGATCTTTCGAGACTACTAAGAAAGTCTCTAATTTGACACCAAGCTGGAACCTCGATGTAGTCTTGCTTTTCCTGAGGTCTTCGAGATTCTAACCACCTCAATCAGCCTCATTTAGAGACCTTATGATGAAGTCCCTGTTTCTCATGGCGTTGGCTTCGGCTAAGAGAGTTAGTGAGTTGCAAGCCTTAGAAGGAAGTGTAGGATTCAAAGGAGACTCCGTGATTTGTTCCTTTCTTCCTTCTTTCTTAGCCAAGAACGAAAACCCCTCCACTCCTTGGCCCAGGAGTTTTGAGGTAAAAGGCTTATCCTCTCTTGTCGGAGTAGAAGCAGAGAGGACTCTTTGCCCTATAAGAAGCCTTAAGTTTTATCTCCAGAGAAAGAAAAAACTTAAGGGCAACATGGACAACCTCTGGTGTTCTGTAAGAGATCCCAGTAGGCCTTTGTCAAAAAATGCTCTGGCATTCTTTATTAGGAACTTAATAAAGGAAGCTCACATGGCATGCAATCAAGACCATTATAAGCTTCTGAAAGTCAAGGCGCATGAAGTGAGGGCCATCGCCACGTCGTTGGCTTTCAAGAAGAATATGTCGCTGCAGAATCTCATGAAAGCGACTTTTTGGAGATGCGACTCGGTCTTCGCCAACCACTACCTGAGAGACGTGAAAATTATGTATGAGAAGTGCTTTGGGTTAGGCCCATACGTATCTGCGGATTCAGTGCTGGGGCAGGGAGCTGAAGCATATCCTTTTTAAATTTTTCCCCTTTGGTTTTTGGCTTGTGTTTTTATGGTTGTATGGAAGAAGATGCAGGTAGGCATCTCTTTCAGTCGTATTACTAACAATTAGTACTTTGGTTAGGTGATCTGAGTTTTGCTTGAGCTCCTTGCAATGGTAGTGGACAGGTTCTGTCATATAAGTGGGCGGATTCCCTGTGACAAGATCCTAACTGGATTCTACCAAGTAAGCGGAGACAGTTCCCATTGGTAGACCCAAAGAGTTTTTTCAGCTGTAGGTCACGCCCTCGCTGTAGCTCTTCAGGCAACGCAGACTAATAGACAGTAACTATGAAGTCTTCTGCCTAAAACAGGTAAGAACCAAGGTTTTTAGATCCTATAACATGTGTTGTTTCCCCTTTCTTTGTACTTGAGTGTCTCTTTCCCTCCACCAAGGGTGTCAATCAGCTAAGTATATATCTGACAGGAAAGTTCATGTACAAAAATGATATTGTTAGTATACAATAAAGTTTTGTACATACTTACCTGGCAGATATATACGATTGATGGCCCACCCAGCCTCCCCTCAGGAGACAGGTGGAAGAGAAAATTTGACAAGAAAGTGGGATTGGTTCTTACACCCGCCGCTGGGTGGCGGGTAAGGTAGATCACCTGACCTACCTGTCGTGTGTGCCGTGAGTTTTGAATTCTGTCGTGACATCAGAGACGTAAGCTAAGTATATATCTGCCAGGTAAGTATGTACAAAACTTTATTATATACTAACAATATCATTTTGTACCTACACAAATACAAACCTTTGTTCTTTATGTAGGATTAACTTGAGAACATGAGGTGGAACAGCCCTTTAACTTTAAGACAAGGTTGTCAACTATTGACAGGTTGGGTGAAGCCCTGCCCAGTTGTCGTTATGCAACCCACTTTGCTTCCAGCCACCATCATGTATAGATAGATATCTCTGCTGACTCTTCTCCCAATTTACTGTCTGGTTTCTTGCACGCTTCTCTGTTTTGTTTATGCAGTATTGCCTGTATGACCGTTGAGTTTTGTTTGAATAAAGATATCTGAAACCCCTCAATCAATGAAGTCGACCACCTTGGAGAGGAAGCCTCAGGTTTTCATACTGTACGGTCCAGGAAAGGACAGGCCATGTAATAGGTTACTTTTCTTCATCAGGGTAGACCAGCATACCCTCTGTGCCTCCTGCTGGATGCATGCATGTAACAAATCAAGTCCTCATTTGGAGTGCCATGTCTCGCCATCTGAACGATGGAACAGTGGGCAAAGTTTGCCCGGAAGAAGAAGAAGAGAGGTTTTCCTGGAGTCATCAGATTGTCATACTCTGCCTGTGATAATGAAGATCCTCTTTGGTACTTTTCTTCCATCTGCCAAACTTGTACTCACTGTTGTTACTCCTTTGGGAGTAGTTTCCCCCTCGCCGAATCCTACTAAACATTTGGTAGAGAGCCATTGAGGGAGGAGAGAGGACGTCCACCCTGGCCTCTCACCTTGAGCTCTTTTTGTTCTGAGGGAAAGTTGTCCTCTTGAAGGGAAGAGCTCTTACCTAACCTGACCTTTTTTTCAGGTGCAATGGAAGATGAGAGGCTCAGAGCTGTGGAACCTCCATAGGCATCTTAGATGAGTCAAGTGTTTTGTACCTTATTGACCACCTAAAGGCAATGAAGTGGTATCCTGTGACTGCTTCTACCAGTCGAGACTGTGACCATCAAAGTCATACGACCTTGACTGGTTATCAGGACTGCCCCCACCTTCTTGGTTGCTCCCCACATCTTTTTGGTGATGTATCCTCAGGTGTTGCCTTTGGCCATGTTTCTGGGGGAGGTCTTCCTCCACTTACTGTCTTTGGTACTAACCTTGGCTGTTTGGGGAAGAAGTTGAGGAAGAAGAGAAGGAAGTTGTTATCTTCGTCTTTATTGTTGAGTGCAGTCACCTCCTACCCTTCTTCCAAAGCTAGTAAGTGGAGGAAAAATAGTCTTGTCAGGCTTCCAGTTGTCAATCCTTTGCTGCAGAGAGGACTGAGAGGCTCTTACTAGTGGTACCGTGAATACTGCTGCACCTGTTAAATTTAGCGCAAGGATGCAACTGCCACCTGGGGTTCTCTAGACACTGGTGTACAAGTACTGGTCCTCCCAGGCCAGCAAAAGTTCCCAGTCTGCAGATCCAGGCCCATCTGTCAGCATGGCCCAGCAAGAGAAGGTGAAATGAGAGTAGGCAAGTGCTCTTTCATCCCACTCTCACTCTCCAAAGAGAGTGGCAAAGTGGCCCCAAAAAAGTGACTTTACCTGCCCGGCCTGGGCACCTAGACCTAGCAAGAGTAGGTACCCTGTTCAGTCTTCCCTTCCTGTAGAAGTTCTGGATTCTTGGAAGGGTGGAGCATGACGCTCTAGGGACAACCCCCACCCTCATTTGGGTGAGCGGGACCGCTCTCACTGACTCGTGTTGATGTCAGAGCAGGTTGACAACCACCTATGGCCTCGCTCACCTGGCAAGACTTCAGTCTTTTCCAAGTTGGGCAAGGGTACTTTTGATCCCTTACTTGTCCCTACTTGTCCCCTCCACTTCCTGGGTGGTTTACCAGGAGCTAGACAGGCCTGGAGTTCAAGGCCAGGACTATTCTTAGTTCTATCTCAGCCCCACCATGGAGGTTTACATACCTGGATCGGTTCTCTTACTGGACAGATTGTATGCTTGATAGGTAGAGGTGTCACTGGTGGGCTCTGGCAAGTGCCCCTGTCCTGCAACTCAGGAGGACTGGGAACTTGAGGGACCCAAGGGTCCTATATCCCAGGACTTGGATGCCCCCGAGTTGCAGAGGCAATTTGTGGAGATCATTAAATTGATCCGTCATTTCACTGATTTTGAGGAAGAGACTGTGGCTTGTTCTGCAGACCATTCTTCAGCCATGAAGTCTTTATGGGGGCTGCAGAAGGAACCCAAGGCTCTGATCGACCTGCCATGGTTGAGACTTGCTGACAGGGTTTTAGACCTGGTGAATTTTCTTGTTTCTGAGAAAGAAAATTATCTGGTATAGCCAGTCCAATAAGTTACATCGTCTGCCTCTGGCTTGTCAGAAGAAGCATTACATTCCATAGGTAGAGGAATAGCCTCTAGGTTAGCTCTACTCTCGGCTCTCAGAGCTGCCTTCCTCTTCTTATCCTTGTCTAGTTTCTCTGAATGAGACTTGAATCTTCCTTTGGTGTTCATCCCACCACTGACATTCTTGAACACTTGCATACTAAATACATTTAGTATGAGAATCATAAGTCAGTTTCAACAATCTGGTCCTACATCCTTCAGTGCAGTACCGAATCCCGGATGTAAACACTCCAATTTGCTTTAGGTCATCATGTGATGCAGACGTGTTTTCGTGAGCTCTTTGCCTGCGCGTGACCATTTTTAAACTAGATTTTCCTGGTGGGATCTCTTCTTACTTTTTGTGCATACTGTATACATGTTTGGTATTTGTATTAACCCTTAAACGCCGAAGCGGTAAAAAAAAAATGTCTCCCGTGTGCCGGAGGTGTTTCAGAGTGAGCGCGGAAGCGGAAAAAATATTTTTTTTAAAAATCACAGCGAGCTTAGTTTTCAAGATTAAGAGTTCATTTTGGGCTCCTTTTTTTGTCATTGCCTGAAGTTTAGTATGCAATCATTAGAAATGAAAAAAATTATCATTATCATATATAAATAATGCGATATATGATAGCGCAAAAATGAAATTTCATATATAATTGTATTCAAATCGCGCTGTGCGCAAAATGGTTAAAGGTAACAAGTTACTTTTTTTTCGCTGTAATGTACACTAAATTGCGATCATTTTGGTATATAACACATTGTAAAACGATAAAAGCAACACAGAGAAAATATTATCACAAAATAATGCATGAATTCGTAACGCTCGGACGTAAACAAATATTTTTTTCAAAAATTCACCATAAATCTAAATATTGTCCTAGAGACTTCCAATTTCTTTCAGAATGAAGACAAATGATTGAATATTACTATACTATAAGAATATTAGCTTACAAATGCAGTTTTCGACCATATCTGACGAGTTAAAGTTGACCGAATGTCGAATTTTTTTTTTTATATATTTTTTTTTTTTATATGCAATTATTTCGGAAATAAGAAAAGCTACAACTTTCAAATATTTTTCGTTTTATTCTACATGAACTTGCGCACATTTTCATATATAAAACTCTATGAAATGCCTAATATGAAACGGAGCAAATATTCCGAGAATGGGACGTACACATTTCGAAGATTTGTGGCGGAGAATCCGCGTGCGGAGGGAAGGAAAGTTTTTTTTTTTAAATTCACCATAAATTTAAATATTGTGCTAGAGACTTCGAATTTGTTTCGAGATGAAGATAAATGACTGAATATTACTAGACTGTAAGAGTTTTAGCTTACAATTGCGTTTTTCGACCATTTCGGTAAGAGTCAAAGTTGACCGAACGTGGTTTTTTTTCTATTTATCGTGATTTATATGCAAATATTTCAAAAATGAGAAAAGTTACAACCTTCAATTATTTTTAGTTGTATTCTACATGAAATTGCGTACATTTTCATACATAAAACTTTATGTAATGGCTAATTTAAAATGGTGCAAACATTACCACAATCGCACGTATGATTTTTTTCGGAAGAGTTACCGCGCGGATGTAAAGAAAATGTTATTTTTTTCATAAATTCACCATAAATCGAAATATTGTGCTAGAGACTTCCAATTTGTTGCCAAATGAAGGTAAATGCTTGAATATTACTAGAATATAAGCGTTTTAGCTTACAATTGCGTTTTTCGACCATTTCGGTAGAGTCAAAGTTGACCGAAGGTTGAAAATTTGTCACTTATCATTTTTTATATGAACATATTTCAAAATTGATAAAAGCTACAACCATGGGTTGTATTTAGTTGTATTGTGCATGAAATTGCGCACATTTTCATATATAAAACTTTATGTAACGGCTAATTTAAAATGGTGCAAACATTACCACAATCGCATGTATGATTTTTTTCGGAAGAGTTACCGCGCGGACGTAAGGAAAAAGTTTTTTCATAAATTCACCATAAATCGAAATATTGTGCTAGAGACTTCCAATTAGTTGCAAAATTAAGGTAAATGATTGAATATTACTAAAATATAAGAGTTTTAGCTTACAATTGCGTTTTTCAACCATTTCGGTAGTCAAAGTTGACCGAAGGTTGAAATTTTGGCACTTATCGTTATTTATATGACAATATCTCAAAACTGATAAAAGCTACAATCATGAGTATTTTTTTGTTGTGTTCTACATAAAAATGCACACATTTTCATATATAATACTCCATGTAACGGCTAATTTAAAATGGTAAAAAAATTATGTCAAAGTGACGAAATAATTTCCGAGATGTGTCACATACTTTTTAGTGCGGCAAGAAAGAAATTCGCGCTTGCGCGCCTGCGTAACGATTGTAAACAAAACAACACCTTGATCCGTGAACTCCCAGCATCCCCCAAGGCGCATGATTCAAGAGTTTTCGGCTGGTAGGCCTAAAAGTATTTTTCCGCGAATTTAAAAAAAAACTTTTGTATGTCGACGTAAAATACGTCCAGTCGGCACCCGAGAGACAAAAAATGTTGACGTAAAATACGTCCAGTCGGCGTTTAAGGGTTAATATACTAACCCACGATTTGCTATAGCCTTGCGTAACCCATCTTCCCCCAGCGTGTGTGTCTCGGGGTCAAGGGCCAATGGTGCAACTTTTGCTCCTCTATCATTCATCCTCACACCCTCTGCTTGTAAGGGTGTGACAGCATATCTTTTGTGATTATTCTGAGTTGTGCTTTGCCACGTTTGCTATGGGTGAGTTTGCCGGGAGGAAACTTTGGAGGAAGGTTGCTGAGCGTTGTCAGAAAGTTTTTTTGCTTTCTTGGTAGCCGTCCCTTCGTCCTTGCTTCTCTCTCCTGCTAATCATTCTTTATGACGTTCTCTCCTTTGTGAAAAGATTGAGTGTGGGGCAGTTGGGCGACCTCTACATCAGAGCCTCTTTCCACTTTGTAGAATAATTATCCTCGGGGCAAGAGGAGTCCTTCTTTACTACAGTCAACTGCCCCCCCTTGGACCACATCTACCCATTATTCGCAGGAAATTCATCTATTTGCATGTTTTTCCAACAATAAATATTTACTAATTAGTGTATTTTGTTGTTATTTTCATGACTAAATACATTTTGGTGATACGAAAATGACTTATTAATTTTCAAATATTAATATTGATTAGTACTATATTGGTAAGTTTAATAAGATGAATGATATTATAAAATAAAAATAATTTTTTTTTCTCTCTCTCTCTCTCTCTCTCTCTCTCTCTCTCTCTCTCTCTCACAGAGATGTACTATTAATATTAGTGTAAACAGCAGTCAGTTCAAGGAAAATACTATAGTAAATTAGTAAGCTTTTAGTTTATAAATAAAAAAATTATGTAAGAATGAAAGAAATCCCAGTCTTCCCGCATCTTTGTTTCAAACTCCAGGTACCAAGGTGAGGTCCACAGCTGTCAAATATATCAAGTAATGTGACATGAGGGAGAGCAGTGTTGTGTTGCCCTCTCTCTCTCTCTCTCTCTCTCTCTCTCTCTCTCTCTCTCTCTCTCTCTCTCTCTTACAGATATGTATGTTTTTTGTATGATAAATGGATTATTTACTAATTTTAAAATATCAATATTAATGTAAACAGCAGTCATATCAATTCATTAAAGAAAATATTATAGTGAATTAGTAAGATTTGAGTATATCAATTAAAAAATTATGTAAGAATGAAAGAAATCCCAGTCTTCCCGCATCTTTCTTTCAAGTACAGGCAGTCCTAGGTTATTGGTGGAGGTTCCATTGTTGGCAGGGTGCTGATAAGCAGAAACTACCATTAGCCAAAATTCTGTGATTTATGGTGTTTATGGTGCCAAGTTTTTGTTATGGCGCCTATGTTAGGTATGTTATAGCGCCATAACTCTATTATCAGCAGCGGAAACTTGGCCTGTTATGGCGCCATAAATCGCCAATTTTGTGGCGCTAGATAAGCAGTATAAAACTGGATTGCCATTAACCGAGTCCACTGTTAACTGGGGCTTCCTGTACATACATCACATACTAATGTGAGAGGAGGGGGAGTGAGTTGTGACTAAGATTGTGTTTTGTTGCTGACTAAAGTTCACGTAATTTCTCTCTCTCTCTCTCTCTTGTTTTCTGAGATGAGAGAATTTTTTATGGTTCTTGTGTATTTGTTTATTAAAAAATAATATAAGAATAAATAATAATAATATTAATAATAATAATAATAATAATAATAATAATAATAATAATAATAATAATAATAAGATAATAATAATGAATGATAATAGTATAATAATAATAATAAACTGGATTAGACTATAAGAAAGCCTTCGACATGATACCACACACATGGCTAATAGAATGCCTGAAAATATATGGGGCAGAGGAAAAACAAAAACCATCAGCTTTCCTCAAAAATACAATGCGGCAACTGGAATACAATACTTACAAGCTCTGGAATAAGACTAGCAGAGGTTAATATCAGGAGAGGGGTCTTCCAGGGCGACTCACTGTCCCCATTACTCTTCATAGTAGCCATGATTCCCATGACAAAAGTACTACAGAAGATGGATGCCGGGTACCAACTCAAGAAAAGAGGCAACAGAATCAACCATCTGATGTTCATGGACGACATCAAGCTGTATGGTAAGAGCATCAAGGAAATAGATACCCTAATCCAGACTGTAAGGATTGTATCTGGGGACATCAGGATGGAGTTTGGAATAGAAAAATGCACCTTAGTCAACATACAAAAAGACAAAGTAACGAGAACTGAAGGGATAAAGCTACCAGATGGAGCAACAATCAAACACATAGATGAGACAGGATACAAATACCTGGGAATAATGGAAGGAGGGGATATAAAACACCAAGAGATGAAGGACACGATCAGGAAAGAATATATGCAGAGACTCAAGGCGATACTCAAGTGAAAACTCAACGCCGGAAATATAATAAAAGCCATAAACACATGGGCAGTGCCAGTAATCAGATACAGCGCAGGAATAGTGGAATGGACGAAGGCAGAACTCCACAGCATAGATCAGAAAACCAGGAAACATATGATAATACACAAAGCACTACACCCAAGAGCAAATACGGACAGACTATTGTTACGTATGAAGCCTGGCCTTGAAGGGGCTCAAATACGTAAGCAGAAATAGTTGAGGGAAAAAACAGAATAAATTAAATGAATTTACCGTAAAAGGATTTAAAGTGTTAATTTACTCTAGAGGGAAAGGTCGTCAGAAAACTCAGCTAATTACTTTACATCTATTTATTTACAAGAGGCCGTTTACTGGCCTGGAGAAGGAGTAAATGCAGCGTGTCCACACACGGGGACCCATATATCTCTCACAAGGGGGTAGCTGGCTAAAACTGATATTCACGTAAAAGCTGGTTCTCGAAATCTTGCGGTAATGCAACACTTGCGGGCGCAAAGACTTGGACATGTGACTTAGGGAATCTGGAAAAAGATCCCAGATTAGACAAGATAAATAAAAAGGACTTCTTGCACAAGTTACGATTATTCAGTTCTCTAACACTGTGCAATGACTTCATCTGTCTGGGACGATCACACAAGGGAAGCATGCGGCCATGAGGCAGTGAGAGAAACAAAGGGATATTCCCTTGAACTGGAAGTTTGAATTGCAAAAATGGGGAGTACTAAATAGACAATAGGAAGTAAGGAACTGGCAATATGCTGTTTCACAAGACGTACCTGGATGCCATGATCAGTGGACCTTTGTAGAAATGTGCGTCGGCTTTGTCTCAAGTCTGGGGCTCTGGGCGCGCCAGTAACGCCTCGTTAGGCTTAAGTGGGAAGGCTCGTGGCTGGGACATCCGTCCGAGGTCACGACTGGAGCTGACTGAGGGCGACGGCAGGTGTGTTTCCTGGGTGTTGGGGGTCAGCTTAACCCCCCAAGAGCAGGGCAATCCTGGAAACAAACCATACAGCCAGCAGAGGGTTCACAGGAAAAAGGAGCTTAAGACGTAGGCCTAATAAGTACCAGTCTACCTTCATCCTTCCCTTTGGGATACGTCCCTAAAGCTGACAAGTCTACATACAAAAAACTTTTGTATGTCGATGTAAAATACGTCCAGTCGGCACCCGAGAGACAAAAAATGTTGACGTAAAATACGTCCAGTCGGCGTTTAAGGGTTAAATGCATTGTTGTTCGTGTACTTAGTCTCCTCAACTTTTTTATTACGATAAATCATTATCCCTTTAGCTCATTACAGTATACGTTACTGTTATCGTGGAATTTTACCATTTTGCTCCTGATGGGTTCCGATAGGTTGTTTTAATAGATTTTATCAATTTTAATTATAGCCTATTAGAGGGTTTCCCTCTCTCTCTCTTTTTAAAAGGCCTTCAGGAGCAATTTGGTTCCCTCACGAGAGTTCAATAATTTCTCATTCTACTACATGCGCGAGTATTGTGTTGAGGCGACCTAGGCTAGCCTAGTGTTACGCATATTACTTGAGAAGTAAAAGAACTCTCATTATTTCGCTGTGCTCATGCATTTTGTGTAGATGATTTTATTGTTATTTAGTTTATGTTACAATATTATTTGCTATTATATTGATGAGGTTGGGAGTCCTACACGAATATTTATCTATCCTTGGCTGCATTATTACTGTTCCTAGCCTACCTGACCAGATCTAGGTTAGATTTTGGAAGTTAGGCTAGGCGGTTATGAGTTTTTTCTCTCTACCTTAGTTGGTTTTAGTTCTGGCGATCCTGACCAGACTAATAATTTATAGTTTTGGAAGGTGATCCTTTACTAGAGAATTCTCTTGTCACAGAATGTAGGTGCTAGACCCATCTTTCCTGACCAGGTCGATATATTTGATTTTGGAGGGTTAGTTTAGGTTCTGAGTTTCCTCTTTCGCGACATACCAGTAGGCGCAGTCCTAAGCCACCTGACCAGATCGGTATATCTGATTTTGGAGGGTTAGGCTAGGCTAGTAGATGGATTGTTTTTATTCGTTGGTACTTCCAATAATTCCTGTTTCAATATTTTGGTTTAGTATAGCCTCGGGTGTCAGTTGGCCTGCCGTCTTCTGCCCCTTTAGTTGTAGGATTTTTCCACGGCTTCTCAAAGGGGGATAATCACCTGACCGGTCGCTGTTGCCAGGCGATTACTAGTTACCCTTCCCCTCCGTGCTCTTCCTTCCGGCCCGGACCTGTTCCGGTGGTGTTTCGTTAGCTCGCTGTCCTATTAACCCTTACGGGGAACGGCAGCTGGAGCGTTAAGCACCATCCCGGGGGGATTAGTCGGAGGAGGTTAAGGGGTTGTAGATTATGTAATCTCTGTTAGTACCCCTTTTTTGTAATTTTACTAGTTACCCTTCCCCTCTGTGCTCTTCCTTCCGGTCCGGATTGTTTCCGGTGGTGTTTCGTTAGCTCGCTGTTCTAGTAACCCTTCCGGGGAATGGCAGCTGGAGCGTCGAGCACTGTTCTGGGATGATTAGTCGGAGGAGGTCAAGGAGTAGAAGATTATGTAATTTTTGTGGGAACTTCTCCGGCTCTGCGTTTCTCGGGAACTTCTCCGGCTCTGTGTTTCTCGGTCGAAGTCTGGTCTATCATCACTCTCGCCAGGTTATTACACACCGGAAGTTATTAGTACTGCTGTGTCCGCCACTGTTTTCCATTATTCTCTATATTATCGCTACTGCCCCCATTCCAGCGGGGGGTGGAACTAGGTTTAGAATACTTTTCCAATTAAATTGGAATAGCTACTCTTTTCCGGTGCGTTCAGATTCAGACCAGGTTTACCTGGCTCCCTGTTCTGCTCGTATTAGGCCAGTTCCGTCAGTCTTAGCGATCACAATAACGAGATTAAGGACTCCGGAGCAAGCGGAGACTTTCAGAGCTTGATATTAGTAAGAATTCTTACTGAGGAGTTGATTTTTTCCCTGTAACTAGTTGTTATAAAACTAGTTTAAGTGTACTCGTGTATCAATTCTAACTTACAGATGGTACACTGTCTGGAGTTGGGCTGTTCAGCCGTTCTCCAACAACCTTGTGGGCATGAGGTCTGCCGATCTCATGCCAGCTGTTTGGTGCAGATGGACAACATCCTAGTCTGGCATCCGGATGGCTGCGAAGTATGTTACGCCTTAGTGCAAAACATAACTAATGAGTCGGTAGGTACCATCCGCACCTTAGTAATATTTATTTTTGAATCATAGTTCCATATAGGATGGGCAATTTCTGGAGGAGCTGACTTTGACCTTTCTTACAGACCCCTCTGGCGCTTAAGACCTCCTCACTAGCAAACCTTAAGGTCTGGGTGGGCGGCTATGGTAGGAGCGTGACCGCTGGATGCCCCTATATGCTGTCGGAGGAGATGTGTTTTCTCCTTTATCCCAATGCAAGGACTTCGGCAGCAGTAGCTAGGGAACTTGCGGCTCCTATCATAGAGAGGATCCGTCTGGATAACCAGATCCCCCTGGAAGAGGGTTTTTGTGAGGAAGTGACCGGAGAGGTAGCAGACATCAGCCTGCATCGAGAACCTATGGCCATCGACTCTCAGGAAGAAGGTAGGGAGGTAAGTGGTGCAGGAGGTCTTAGCTCTAAAATTACTGTATTTAGTCCATCTTCTTCTTCATCTTCCTTCCAGGGCTTCTCAAAGTCCAGGATCCTTGGGGATAGGTCTGGTTCGGTAATCCCCAAGGTGAAAACTCTAACAAAGAAGTCCCTGCAGAAGGCTGCCAGACCAGCTAAGCCTTCTCCAGCGGACTCCACCAGGCCATCATTGACTACCAAGCCTTTGACTGCCTCGGCGAAAGCTACTCCCCCACATAAGGGGTCGAGAGCTAAAGGTCCTAAAACCAGACCGTTGGAATCCGGCTTCAACCCTGACGTTTTTGCAAGTCTTCTCATGCAGGCTACCTCTCTGCTCTTTCCCGGAGATTTGGTGTGCTAGGTGGGCACTCCGGAAACTTTCACAGTGGGCAGACTCAACCCGGAGTGTGCTTCCACACAGTTTAGTGAAAGGCTACCCAGAATTCCGGATGCCTTGGTAAAAGCAGAATTCGAAGCTAAATGTAGACTGAGTAGGTCGATCAATTCGGTTACTACAGCAGAATTGATGGCCTCTGTCTACTCTGAGGAACCTTTATTCCGGGTCCTAACAAAGTTGCTGCTGCAGACTTTCCAGTGAGACCTGTATGACTTTGTGGTTGCTTAGGCGGAATTGCAGGAAGCATGTCCTGGCCTACGCTTCCATCAGACACGAGCCTAACAATTTCATTAAGGCTTTGATCTGGGGACCCAAACTCTTCCCTGAGGACGTAGTTAATGGCGTCATCAGTGAGGCGGCTAGGGCTAATCAGAACCTTCGTGTCCGCTGGGGCCTTCCCTTCAAGAGGAAGTTTGAGGCCTCCGGACCACAACCCTAAAATAGGAAGAGGGTCAGGAAGTATCAGCCCTTCCAGACCTCTCAGTCACAGACAGTGGTGCAAGCAGTCCCTGTCTCCCAGCTTGGTCAACCTTCGACTTCTAAGGCACGACCACAGCAACAATTTGTTCTATTACAAAGTCCGCCAACTCAACAGCCCTCGAGTTCGGTTACATCATGACATCCCCTGCCTTCAACGCTTCGTTTGAAACGCAGGGAACTTTTTAAAGCTATAATAGGCAAGCAAGAGGTAGTAGAGCAAGAGGAGCTTACTGGCACAGAGCTGGTTCCAGAGCTACCTCCAGGGGCAGAGGTTTCAGAGGAGGCAGAGGAAGTAAGACCTCAATCAATCAATGATCCTCTCCAGGTAGATGGGAGACTGTACCTCTTCTGGGACCATTGGACCTTCAGTCCATGGGCCCAAAGTATAGTATCCAAAGGTCTGGGGTGGAGATGGATAAAAGGGCCTCCTCCACCAGTCAGATTCCACCAAATGCCAACGGCAGACCTTCTAATTTAAACCAAAGACCTCCTCCAGAAGAAGGTAATAAAGAAGGTCAGACACCTGAAGTTTCAAGGACGTTTGTTCACCGTGCCAAAGAAGGACACGGACAAACGAAGAGTGATTCTGGACTTGTCCCGTCTCAACTCATACATTCAATGTGACAAGTTCCGCATGCTAACCGTCTCGCAGGTATGGACTTTACTTCTCTGTGGGGCCGTCACCACCTCTATCGATCTTACAGACGCTTATTATCACGTCCCGATAGTGAGAAACTTTTCTTCCTAACTAGGATTCAGACTAGGAAGACAGGCTTACTCGTTCAGAGTAATGCCATTTGGGCTCAATATAGCGCCCAGAATATTCACCAAACTGGGAGAGACAATAGTTCAGGAACTAAGAGCTCATGGGGTTACGCTAGTAGCTTACCTAGACGACTGGCTTATTTGGGCACCCAACAACAAGGAATGTTGCAGGGCAACAGCCAAAGTAATAAAATTCCTAGAGTATCTCGGATTCCAGATAAACAAGGAAAAGTTCTGTCTCATTCCAGCGTCTCACTTTCAGTGGTTCGGAATCCAGTGGGATCTAACCACACACAAACTATCTCTTCCGCCAACCTAGTGCAAAGAGATAGCGAAAGCTACGAGACTATTTCTGAAAAACAGATGGGCTTCTCGTCGTACCCAAGAAAGAGTATTATGTTCACTTCAGTTTGCTTCACCACCAGATCTCTTGTTGAAAGCAAGACTGAAGGACATCAACCGGGTATGGCGGAAAAGAGCCAACAGCACACTCGGAGACAAAATCTCCTTGATTCCGCTGACACTAAGGAAAAGACTACGTCAATGGACGACAATCAAGAGTCTTTCCAAGTCAGTTCCACTCCAATTTCCCCCGCCGTCTTTAGTAGTCCACACGGACACCTTTCTGAGAGGATGGGGGGGCTAATCTCAGTGCAAGAAGGTTCAAGGAACATGGTCGACGGTATTCCACCAGCTTCATATAAACATCCTGGAAGCAATGGCCGTTTTCCTGACCCTAAAAAGACTAGCTCCGGCCAGGAATATTCATATCAGACTAGTCTTGGACAGTGCAGTGGATAGTTCACTGCCTAAACAGAGGAGGCTCCAAGTCAAGCCTCATAAATCACGTGATGATAGCGATCTTCTCGCTGGCAATGAAACATCATTGGCACCTGTCAGCTACTCACCTGGCAGGCGTATGGAATGTCATTGCGGATTTTCTGTCCAGGACAACTCCGCTGGAATCGGAATGGTCCCTGGACGCAAAATCATTCAATTGGATTTGCCAACAGATTCTGGGCCTTCAGGTGGACCTGTTTGCCACGGAGTCCAACCACAAACTTCCATGTTATGTGGCTCCCAATTTGGATCCTCTAGCTCACGCCACAGATGCGATGTCCATAGACTGGAACAATTGGCAGAAGATTTACCTGTTTCCGCCACTAAACTTTTTATGAAAGTTCTACACAAACTCAGATCTTTCAAAGGGCAGATAGCGTTGGTAGCACCCAACTGGCCGAAGAGCAATTGGTTTCCTCTTCTACTAGAGTTGAAACTTTGGCCCAAAGGATTCCCAGCCCAAAGTAGACTCAGGTGGTACAAACTCAGACTGTGTCAGCTTCCTTAAGAGCTCTGAATGCCCTAGCTTTATGGACTTCATGAAGTTTGCGGTACAGAAAGATGCTAATATTGATCCGCTAAACACATCATTTGTGGAATCAGACAAAAGAGAATCGACACTCCGGCAGTATGATTCAGCAGTGAGGAAATTAGCCATCTTTCTAAATGAATCAGATGCTTAGACAATGACTACGAATCTGGCAATTTCATTTTTTAGAACTCTGTTCGAAAAAGGCCTAGCCGCTAGTACTATTACTACGACTAAATCCGCCTTGAAAAAGATATTTCAGTCTGGCTTTAATATTGATTTAACAGATTCGTACTTCTCGTCTATACCTAGAGCATGTGCTCGGCTGAGACCAGTAAATCGACCTCATACGGTCTCCTGGTTTTTAAATGAAGTACTCAAGTTAGCTTCAGATACTGATAATGAATCGTGCTCTTATATAACCCTTCTCAGGAAAACATTATTTTTACTGAGCCTGGCCTCAGGTGGTAGAATATCAGAACTGTCGGCGCTCTCTAGAGAACCAAATCATATTGATTTCCTCCCGTCAGGAGAAGTTCTGCTTTCTCCAGACCTGAAATTCTTGGCAAAGAATGAAGACCCTCAGAACAGATGGTCCCCGTGGAAGAATGTCCCTCTTCCACAGGACCCATCATTATGTCCAGTTATTACACTAAAGTCTTATCTTGACAGGACTTCTAATAGGTCTTCAGGTCCTCTTTTTATCAGAGAGAAAGGTGGAACCATTTCCTTAAAAAGCATCAGACAACAAATTCTTTATTTTATTAAACAAGCTAATCCGGATTCAGTTGCTCAGGTACATGATATCCGAGCAGTAGCTACCTCAGTTAATTATTTTCATCATATGAACTTTGATGATCTCAAAAAGTATACGGGTTGGAAATCCCTGATAGTATTTAAACGCCACTATCTAAAGTCTCTTGAGGCCTTTAAATATTCTGCAGTGGCTGCAGGGAACGTTGTCTTGCCTGATACAGCCTAATTATGTATTTTGTGAAGTTATATATTATTAATTATCATTATTTTTTACTATTATTACCTTTTGGTACTCCCTCTCACCTACCTCCCTCGCTTGTATTCCCTCCCTTCTTGCCTTCCTATATCAGACTGGATTGCTTATCAACCCACTCCTGTACTTGTACATAGTCCATTATTCATATAACTATATATTCATTAACTATGTTGACTTTCCTGGTGATGGTATGAACTTGGCCCTATATGTTTTTTACACTAATTACTCCTGTTTTGGTTATTGTTAAACTTAGATAATTTAAAACATGATGGTAAGGAAAAGTTTTATTTTTCATTTTATATATATATATAAATGTTTTAGTTCTTATTCTCAATCTCTCAAGCTTGTATGGCTGATTCTCTGTTACTATTTCACTTGGTGACACAGGCCAATCCCAGAAAAGGGATTTTGACAAAGGAAAAATCTATTTCTTCGTGAAGGCCTGTGTCGCCCAGTGAACCCATCCCTCTCTTTTCCTTTCACCACCTTTTAGCTGGCCCAAGCTTGGGCGCGTATTCAGGAATGTAGAATCTTGGCAGAAGAAGTGGTGGCGAGCGGAGGGTGACCGTTGTAACAGCTCCTCTCTGGTGAAGGATTTTGAGAGAGAACTAATGGGCTGGAGGTCTGTGGTAGTGGCATCCACTCGCCCCTGTTTTTATACCGACACCTGTGGAGGTGATCAATCCAGAGCTAGTAACTCTGGCATTCCATATGGCTTTTTTCTCTGGTATATTTAGCAATTATTTATACCTTGAAATGAGTGCTATAGGAACATTTCACTGGGCAACACAGGCCTTCACCCAAAAATAGATTTTTTTTTGTCAAAATCCCTTTTATAATAAAAATATTATTTTTTTCACCTTGCTATGTGTTTATATAGCTCTTTGACATACTTTCTCCCGGAGCTAATTTTATTCTTCTGTCCTTCGAAGGGAAGTTACGCTGAAATTTTCATTGACATTTGTAATGTTTTAAAAGTTTCAGATGTTATAGAGTTTGAGGGCCTGGGAGTAAGGGTTCTCTTGCTGGCAATACTTGCAGTACTGCCTTGTGTGTTGGGCGATTACTCTTTTTTTCAACTCATCTACAGGCATGAAGTAGCTGTTACTCAGGTTCTCTGGAACTTGTGCTTCACTCAGAAAGAGAGGAGAGAGAGAGAGAGAGAGAAGAGAGAGAGAGAGAGAGAGAGAGAGTGTGTGTGTGTGTGTGTGTGTGTGTGTGTGTGTGTGTGTGTGTGTGTGCACTCCTTCACATTCCTTCATGAGACAATATAGGAGTCCCAGGACAATGATGGTTTTGCAGTAGAAGTCAAAGAAGAGAATCGATTCGTCATCATCATCTTCGCTTTCTTGCTCTTTTTGTCTCCCTTGTCTTCAGACTCAGGAATCATATCACTGTTCTCTCTGATACCCTTCAACACGGAAGCACCAGGTGCACCGGCCTTCTCAGATATGACAATTTGAAGAGGTAACCCATGTCACCTATACATACTAGTTCTTTGAAATATTTCCCAGATTAGTAGTATCTACCCCCGCTTATGTTTCTTTGAATACTCGGGTAGAGGAAACAACCTTCGATTGTCCTGTGCTCGACTTGATAGCTCATTCCGAGTATACACACTACTGTGGACCCCCGTATTTGTGTTCTCTGGATATCCATTCTCCGGATTTGCGGACTCACGCATTTGCGAATATCTCTTTGGAACATTTCCCCACATTATTCATGGAAAATTTTCTTATTTGCAGTATTTTTCTATGAGAAATATCCACAAATTCCTGTTTTTTATCTGTTTCATCATAAAATGCACTTTTTGTGATAAAACTATTAAATAAACCAGGTATAAAGATTTTTAGTGGGTCTTTCTTGAGTTTTAACGAACAAAATAGGAGGTTTTAAGCATTTTTATAGGCGTTCCAACTATTTGCGGGTTATAACTATTCGCAGGGCAGTCTGGTATGCATCCCCCGTGAATACGGGAGGACCACTGTAGTCGGGTTTCTTCAGAAATCCAAGACTCAGAAGCGAGCAAGCCTGAGCTGAGTACTACTCAGTTTTCTTTGGAGACTCGGGTCGGTTGCTTGGCGTTGGCCAGGGGCTCAGCTTGGACCAGGTGCTTGGGTTCTTTGGAACTCTGAGGCTCGGCAAATGAGCCGAGTAAGACAGTCCCTGGTTCTTAGCAGCCTCAGTTATCAGCGACCCAGTTTTATGGCACTTGTCTAGCGATGTTGATAACTGAGTTTGTGGGACTGCAGTTATTGTCACACTATCGAGATTCTGAAGCTGATTGGCTCCGGCCAAGCGTTTGGCTCCGAGTTGCTCCTGCAGTGTTTCTTGCCCCAGCTGTCCCGGTTGCTCCTGTTGCCGCTCCGAGCGTTCCTGCTGCCCGGGCCACTTCTGCTGTTTTTGTCACCCAGGCTGCTCCTGCTGTTCCTGTCGGCCTGGCCAACTCCTGTTGTGCCTTCTGCCCCGGCTGTCCTGGTTGCTCGTGTTGCTACCCCTGTTGCTGCTATTGCCCTGGCTGCTCTTGCTGTGCCTCCTGCCCCAGTTGCTCTGATTGCTCCTGTTGCTGGTGTTCCTGCTGCCTAGGCAGTTCCTGCTATTCCTGCTGTTCCCTCCTCTCTGCCATCCTGAAGATGATGTCAAAGAAGAATTGAGGAAGAGGAGTTGGAAGGTATCAATCATCATCTCGACTTCAACTTCATCGTCTGCTGCCTCCTCCCCTCCATCTTCTGAGGCTTGCCAGCCGAGGAAAAAGAAGGCTACCTCTCCCTGACTAAGAAGTCCTGCCTAGGGTTGGTTCAGTGAATTATGGTCTACCAGGAATTCAGAGATGAGAACCAATGCTGGCTGTAAAATTTTTGCAAATGATACTATTACAAAATAAATCTAGGTTAACCCTCTTACGCCTAAGGGGTATAATAAAAATCGTCTCCTGTATGCGAAGGCGGTCTTAGAGTGAGCTCCGAAGTGGAAAAAATATTTTTTTCAAAAAATAACAGCGCGCTTAGTTTTCTAGATTAAGAGTTCATTTTTGGCTCCTCTTTTTTTCATATTTGAAGTTTAGTATGCAACCATCAGAAATGAAAACAAATATCATTATCATATATAAATAATGCGATATATGATAGCGTGAAAACAAAATTTCATATATAATTGTATTCAAATCGTGCTGTGAGCAAAACGGTTAAAGCTAACGAGTTAATTTTTTTGTTGTTGTATTGTACACTAAATTGCGATCATTTTGGTATATAACACATTGTAAAACGATCAAAGCAACACAGAGAAAATATTATTTTTTGTTGTATTCTACATGAAATTGCGCACATTTTCATATATAAAACTCTATGAAACACCTAATATGAAACGGAGCAAATATAACGATAATGCGACATACGCATTTCAGAGATTTGCGGCGGAGAATCCGTGCGCGGAGGGAAGGAAAGTTTTTTTTTTTTTAAATTCACCTTAAATCTAAATATTATGCTAGAGACTTTGAATTTGTTTCAAAATGAAGATAAATGACTGAATATTACTAAACTGTAAGAGTTTTAGCTTACAATTGTGTTTTTCGACTATTTCAGTAGAGTCAAAGTTGACCGAACGTGGTTTTTTTTCTATTCATCGTGATTTATATGCAAATATTTCGAAAATGAGAAAAGCTACAACCTTCAATCATTTTTTTGTTGTATTCTACATGAAATTGCACACATTTCCATATATATAACTTTATGTAATGGCTAATTTAAAATGGTGTAAACATTACGACAATCGCACAAAAAAATTTTGATTTTTTTCGGAAGAGCTACCATGCGGACATAAGGAAAATGTTTTTTGTTTTTTCATAAATTCACCATAAATCGAAATATTGTGCTAGAGACTTCGAATTTGTTTCAAAATGAAGATAAATGACTGACTATTACTAGACTGTAAGAGTTTTAGCTTACAATTGCGTTTTTCGACCATTTCGGTAGAGTCAAATTTGACCGAACGTGGTTTTTTTTCTATTTATCGTGATTTATATGCAAATATTTCGAAAATGAGAAAAGCTACAACCTTCAATCAATTATTGTTGTATTCTAAATGGAATTGCGCACATTTCCATATATAAAATTTTATGTAACGGCAAATTTAAAATGGTGCAAACATACGACAATCGCACGAAAAAATTTATCGGAAGAGTTGCCGCGCGGACGTAAGGAAAAAGTTTTTTTTCATAAATTCACCATAAATCAAAATATTGTGCTAGAGACGTCCAATTTGTTGCAAAATGAAGGTAAATGATTGAATATTACTAGAATATCAGAGTTTTAGCTTACAAATGCGTTTTTCGACCATTTCGGTAGAGTCAAAGTTGACCGAAGGTTGAAATTTTGGCACTTACCGTTATTTATATGAAAATATTTCAAAACTAATAAAAGCTACAATCATGAGTATTTTTTGTTGAATTCTAAATGAAATTGTGCACATTTTCATATACGTATAATACTCCATGTAACGGCTAATTTAAAATGGTGCAAAAATGATGTGAAAGTGACGAAATAATTTCTGAGATGTGTCACTGATACTTTTTAGTACGATAAGAAAGAAATTTGCGCTTGCGCGCCTGCGTAACGATTGTAAACAAAACAACGCCTTGATCCGTGAGCTCCCAGCATCCCCCAAGGCGCGTGATTCAAAAGTTTTTGGCTGGTAGGCCTATAAGTATTTTTCCGCGAATTTTTAAAAACACTTTTTTATGTTGATGTTTAATACGTCCAATTGGCACCCGGGAGACAATTTATCTCGACGTTTAATACGTCCAATCTGCGTAAGAGTGTTAAGTAGTTGTTGTATGATTTGAGGTGTCCCGGGGTAAAGGGGCGACATCGCCAAATCAATGATTTTGAGTTAGTCCTAGAAAATTATAGATAAATCCAGTTTCTATGATTTCCACATACTGGCCAAGCAATATCGACCCTTAAAACCATTCAACAGAGGGGTGGTAGTTCACAGGTTTTTACGTGTATTTCTTGGTTTCATGTCCTCCCTCTGGGAAGTAAAGGGTGAACATGGCCATGATGCGCAAGCCAATGAGCAGCTTCCTTTCATCCAGCCGTGTTTATAGTTTCGCACTCAACCAACCACAGCCCGCTTAGCACACCGGCACAATACAATTGAAAAGCGCCTTAACCTCGGAACGTTGTAAGTCGAACCTGTCGTAACCTGGGGACTGCCTAGTATTAAATGACCGACACCTGCATGGTGGAACAAAATTATGTCTCTTCTGTTTTTTCCATGGTTTTACATCATGAAAATGTCATCTAGTGATAGTGAAGTGGAGTACAAAGTCCCTAAGATTACAAGGATGTAAGTGTTTGTAGTAATTATTTGACAGAAATCTATGAACCATTTACTACATTGGGAACCAAGGGAAAAAGTGTAAATGTGTGGTATTTTAGAATTTCCAATCTATAAAACTCATTAAAAATTTGTTTTTGGGTTCACAATGAAATGGTTCATAGTGTATTTATGTTGAACAAAGAAGCTTTTAAAAATGTAAAAAAATTTTGGGTTTTCCTATTTTCATGACTGATTTGCATACTTAGGGTATGCAAATTTTGATGTGTTATGATATTTTCCCAACACAACATTATTGTTTTTTGGTTTTTTCGTATATGGCTAGGCAAGACGAGTAAAATACATATAAACATGGACGTAATAAGTCTAGAGAAATATCTGGTATCAATATTTCAACTTTGAACGCATTCTACTCAAAATCAGGTATGGTGATGTCGCCCCTTTACCTCCAGATGCCTCATTCGTTCCATAAGACTGCTGAAATGAACCTCTCCTCTCGCTCTATATCTTCAGAAACTTAACGCTGTTCCTAAGAAAAATAACCACAACAGCACAACAAGATTTGTGAAGGACCAGTCTCCAGGTTTAATAGCCGTCTGTTCTTGGTGGAAAAGATGACAGGTGGTTGGAGACCAGTCATCAACCTCTCTCCACTGAAACGGTTCATTTGCCAGACCTGGTTCAAACTAGAAACTGCTTAATGGGTGTTAGATTTCATCAGAGAGGGCAATTTCATGTTTTTGGTGGACCTAAAGGATGCATATTTTCAGATACCCAACCATCGGTCCTCTTGGAAGTATCTCCGCTTTACCCTTGGGGTGGACAGCGTTCAATTTCATGGCACACTGTTTCAGGCGTTTGACCACCCTCTTGAGTGTTCATGCTTATTTCTGCATGAACACATTCACGTAGGATACGTCTGTTGAGGTATCTGAATGGTTTGTTAGTCTTGGTGAGCTCATTGCTGCAGCTGCTTTGGGACAGAGATTGCCTCCTCAAAGTTTGTCATGACATGGGTATGGTCATAAGGCAAGGATGCTAGGTATCTCTCACTGGTCCCCTCTATCTCGTCAGAGTTTTCTGGGAACTGGGGCCCAGGGCAGAACTGATTCGGAACTGGGAACATTCATCATTTTATTACTTCCCGACCACAGAAGCTTATGCTCTGGTTTCAGTCCACGAAACTGGACTGGGAGTATGCTCAGGTGGTAGAAAGATTACCAGGGGACTCTAGCGGAAGTTCAGAGATTGTCTGCTGGATAAGAGAATTTACAATCTCCAGGAAGAAATTATGGGTTTCCCTGTTGGGCGTTTATCATCCATCAGAACTTTGGAGACATAGGAAGAAACTTAAAGGCTCAATGGCCTTGCCATGGTCTAGATTTGCTGAAGGGTTGTGAACCACGTCTCTCCACATGCTCCTGCCACAGGTTATCCTGTAACCTTCTAGTCTGCTGCTCCTGCTACTCCCGCCTGTTTGGGGGATCAGCTGCTCACCACTAACTTCGAAAGATATCTTGGAAGAAAAAGTCGAGGAAGAGAAGCTGCAATCATTGTCTTCATGTTTGTCTGCTGCAACCTTCTTCCCTTCTTCTGAGGCTCTCTGGCTGAAGGAGAAAGCTGCCTCCTCCCTCTCGAAGAAGACCCACCATGGGACTTCTAAGGGGCTGCCTCCCTCCACAGGGGAGGTAGTGGAATCCCTTGTTGGTTCTCCCATTTTTGGACTCGGGAACTGTTTTATGTACCTCGCTGGGGTCTTGCATCTTGGGAGCCTTGAGTACCCAAGCCCCCAAGGTCCGTATACAGTCAACCCTCGATAAACTGGACCCCATTAATCCAGATATCGGATAAGATGGACACCAAACAGGGTCAGCCAATTTAATTAAAATATATCTGTTCGTCCACAATTTAATATAGTCACATATTTTTTTCCTTTTTATTTACCAGAGGTAGATAAACTTTTTATTCAGTCTTACCAAGCAATTATTCAGCTGTAGGATTCCTACATACGGCAGACCAAACTTAAAATTTTGCAGTGGCGCTGCTATCACTAGTGTAGGTAACCAACTACCGACCACTTCCGGTAGACAGGTATGACGATGTCACACCTCTCAATTGGATTTCTGCTGGCCCCAAGTAACATTGTGGTTATTGATTTTGTCAGATTAGCTTAGCTTATTTTGTCTGTTTGCTGCCCTTTATTGCTTGAATATGTTGGATTCAAGCACATCTGGAGTTAGGTTTTGCGCAGATGGCTGCAAAACTAGATTAGTTAAAGAAATATATAATCCTCACTCTAAATGCACTAAATGTATGGGTCAGGAGTGCTTGAGGGAACTTACATGTTATGTATGTCACGATTGGGATGATGAGAAATGGAAACTGCATTTCAAATAATAATGTGTTGCAAGATAGGAAGAGAAAGGTAGCCCTTAGGGCTGATAGTAAGACTAGTGTAGCTCCTCCACCTTCCCCTATGTTAGAGGAAATCTACTCCTGCTTCTTCTCCTATTCCTGGAAATCTTTTCTCCCATTCTCAGTCTTCCGACTCCTTCACTTCTTTACTCCTTTGCCAGCTTCCCATTTTGCATTTTCTGATACCATTGACAGCCTTGAATCAAGGATTGAGAGGAAGTTTGAGTATTTGGCCAGTATTATGAAGGAGTTAGGTGCCTCCATGAAATCATTCATGGAGAAAAGTGAAATTAAAGTGCCCAGTGGTAGTGCTAGTGAAATGCATTCTGATGGAGTGGCTGTCCATCCCTCCAGTTCTCCTAGACAGGGGTCACTGTTCTGCTCCCCCAGCTTGGGGAAAAGACATACCGAAGGTCCAATGGGGACTGGCGGGGCTTGCCCATGGGTATTCGCTCCTTCCATCGATCCTGAAGTGTTGCATCAGGCATTGACTGAGTGCCGTTGGAAAGACATCTCTTAGTGCGCAGTTATTGTTGGACTCCAGTGGTTTGTCAGTAATTGACGACTCCCCTATCCCTGTCAAAAGATCTAGGGATAGTTTCGAGTCCCTGCCCGTCTTGTAGCCGTGCTGTTTCGACTCACGACTACCTCAGTTGACTCAACAGACTTCGACTATGAATCCGTAGGCTGCTTCTACGTCACAACATAAGTCTTTGTCATATGTTTGTTCAGATCTATCCCAGCAGGAGTACCCTGCTCTGGCTCCATTTCGACAGCACTTTGAGAAGGAGTTGTCTTTCTTTAAGGGTGAGACACCGCCGTCGAAGAAGGAAAACCTGACCCTGACTCCTGTGTTTTCAGAGAAGGAAGAGCAAGAGCAAGAGCAACAACAACAACAACAGCAAGAGGTCTCGTCTCAACCTCCGACAGCTTACGCTTCCTTAATGAGATTTCTTTTGGAATATTTTATGGACCGTTTCTCACCTGCCTCCCCTAGTTCACCTTCTTCAATCTTCCTGATAAAGAAAAAGAAGTAACTGGACGATCTTCCCAAGTTAGTCCTCTCCTCTGCAGCTAGGAAGGCTCTTCATTTTGTAGATGAGTGGCTGTCAGCAAAGAGAGAATAAGGTGAAGCATCTTTCACCTTCCCTCCTTCATTGCTCATCAAGGAGCATTACTGTTTCTATGTAACTGGGGAAGCTCCTTCCTTAAGAGTACAGGTAGTCCCCAGCTTATGATGGGTTTGGCTTACAACATTCAGAGGTTACGACTCTTTTCAATTATGTTCCTCAGAAATTATTTCCAGGTTTACGGCACTTACGACAGCGATCTGACGGAAGATAAATGACCCCAAAATTGCAAAATAATCAATATTTAAAGGTTTTTTTAGATGAGAAATGCAATAACAATGCAGTTTACATAGTTTTTGATACACCCAAAGCATTAGAAGTAAGGTTTTCTTAGGATTTTTGATGATTTTCCGGCTTACAGCGATTTTCAGCTTAGGAAGCATCTTAAGAACAGAACCCCGTCGTAAGCCAGGGACTGCCTGTACCTGCCTCCTCTCAGGGTGACTTCTCGGGCCTGGTGGACTCGAATAGGAGAGTAGCGTTTTCGGCTGCGAAGGCATTCTTTTCTTTGTCAGACGGAGATCTTCAGTTTTTTGGACTGGTCGTCTGGAGCATTGGCGAGGAAGTTGGAGTACTGCCCTTTGCTGAGGATCTTCGGTAGGACTGGCTGGGAGTGCTTTCTTGTTCTGATAAAGCTGTTAGAGATGGTGCAGATGAAGTAGCTTCCTTGTTCGCCATGGAAGCATTGATGAAGTGTGGTCTGTATTGCTCCTTTACCACTAAAGGAGTAACAACGATACAGAAGTCTGCTCTCTTGTTTTCCCCTCTGGATGAGTCGCACCTGTCTCCTGAAGACACTGTGCAAGATATCCTTTCGGCGCTCGGAAAGAAGTCCACTATGGATTTACTTGCTCAATCCACCAAGCGACCTAATTTTCGAGTGCTTGACAAGGTCAAGTCACTTTGAGTGCTGCTCGAGTTTTCCTGAAACCTCAAGTATCCCAGACCAGCACTGGAGAGTCTGCTCCTCAGTCTGGTTCAGGCATGGTAATAGGGAAACTGGGCCCTTAGGAATAGCTTCCCTTTGTTCCGAACCGTCAGTGGAGAATGCAAGAATTCTTGTCACTGATAAAGAACTCCATATTCCTTTCCATTCTTTTGGAAGGAAAGGAATTGGGACCTAGCCTAGTGACTAGATGATAGGAATTTTGTGGAGTGTCTCTGTACACTCCTCCAATCTTGCCCTTGTTCTCAAGTACATTGACTGTAGGAAGAGGTGCACACCTGTAAGACTTGTTTCTTTCAGGTAAGTGGAATTGTTATGGCAAACATCTCCACACCAATATGTATTTGAAATTCAGGACAGTTTTCCTTAGCTTTTCCAGATATTCAGGATCTTAGTAAGCTTCTCTGTGGTACAGATGAGTTTCAGTACCCCCTTCATCACAAGAGTAACTTCTGTCAATAAAAAATGGGAGAGGGGGGGTGATGGGGACAGGTTTCCCTGCACACTAGCAGAGCTGTTAGCAAGGTACATCCCGGGAAATCAGAATGTAACGGCAGTCGAGCTCATCACCAGTGTCAGGTGACAGGGATTTGGCCCTCACACCTAGACATTACACAAGATTTCCTAATCTTTGGAGCCTTCCAACAATGATAATCAACAGAAGCTGTCAGTGTACTGTTCTATCATTCTACTTCTAGCGTCGTTGGTAGAAACATCTCCCAAAACTCACGGAACAATCTTTAACCCTCTTACGCCGAAGCGGTAAAAAAAAAAATTGTCTCCCGTGTGCCGGAGGTGTTTCAGAGTGAGCGCGGAAGCGGAAAAAATATTTTTTTCAAAAAATCACAGCGCGCTTAGTTTTCAAGATTAAGAGTTCATTTTTGGCTCCTTTTTTTGTCATTGGCTGAAGTTTAGTATGCAATCATCAGAAATGAAACAAATTATCATTATCATATATAAATAATGCGATATATAATAGCGCAAAAACAAAATTTCATATATATGTAATTGTATTCAAATCGCGCTGTGCGCAAAACGGTTAAAGGTAACAAGTTACTTTATTTTTTGTTGTAATGTACACTAAATTGCGATCATTATGGTATATAACACATTGTAAAACGATAAAAGCAACACAGAGAAAATATTATCACAAAATAATGCATGAATTCGTAACGCTCGGACGTAAACAAATATTTTTTTTCAAAAATTCACCATAAATCTAAATTATTGTCCTAGAGACTTATTCAATTTTTTTCAAAATGAAGAAAAATGATTGAATATTACTATACTGTAAGAGTATTAGCTTACAATTGCAGTTTTCGACCATATCTGACGAGTTAAAAGTTGACCGAATGTCGAATTTTTTATATATATATATTTTTTATATGCAATTATTTCGGAAATAAGAAAAGCTACAACCTTCAAATATTTTTCGTTTTATTCTACATGAAATTGCGCACATTTTCATATATAAAACTCTATGAAATGCCTAATATGAAACGGAGCAAATATTCCGAGAATGGGACATATGCATTTCGGAGATTTGTGGCGGAGAATCCGCGAGCGAAGGGAAGGAAAGATTTTTTTTTTAATTCACCATAAATCTAAATATTTTGCTATAGACTTCGAATTTGTTTCAAGATAAAGATAAATGACTGAATATTACTAGACTGTAAGAGTTTTAGCTTACAATTGTGTTTTTCGACCATTTCGGTAGAGTCAAAGTTGACCGAACGTGGTTTTTTTTCTATTTATCGTGATTTATATGCAATTATTTCAAAAATGAGAAAAGCTACAACCTTCAATTATTTTTTGATGTATTCTACATGAAATTGCGCACATTTTCGTATATAAAACTTTATGTAACGGCTAATTTAAAATGGTGCAAACATTACCACAATCGCACGTATGATTTTTTCGGAAGAGTTACCGCGCGGACGTAAAGAAAATTTTATTTTTTTCATAAATTCACCATAAATCGAAATATTGTGCTAGAGACTTCCAATTAGTTGCAAAATTAAGGTAAATGATTGAATATTACTAAAATATAAGAGTTTTAGCTTACAATTGCGTTTTTTGACCATTTATGTAGAGTCAAAGTTGACCGAAGGTTGAAATTTTGGCAATTATCGTTATTATTTATATGAAAATATCTCAAAACTGATAAAAGCTACAATCATGAGTATTTTATTGTATTCTACATAAAAACGCGCACATTTTCATATATAATACTTCATGTAACGGCTAATTTACAATGGTACAAAAATTATGTCAAAGTGACAAAATAATTTCCGAGATGTTTCACAGATACTTTTTAGTGCGGCAAGAAAGAAATTTGCGCTTGCGCGCCTGCGTAGCGATTGTAAACAAAACAACACCTTGATCCGTGAACTCCCAGCATCCCCCAAGGCGCGTGATTCAAAAGTTTTAGGCTGGTAGGCCTATAAGTATTTTTCAGCGAATTTTTAAAAAAACTTTTGTAAGTCGACGTAAAATACGTCCAGTTGGCACACGGGAGACAAAAAATGTTGACATAAAATACATCCAGTCGGCGTAAGAGGGTTAAGCTTCAGAAGAGGCAAGGGGTCTCTCATTTGCTATTCCCGTCTACAGATGTGGGAACCATGGTACAGGGCTCTTTGGAACCTCGTTCCTTTAGAGCAACAGAGGCAAGAATCTCCATGGACACCCCTGCCTCTGACACTGGTTCCTGGAAGTCATCTTTCCATACTGGTGAAGAACCTTCCACTGACACGTGCCCGCGGATCCCCGTGCATTGTTAGCAACTGTTGTATGGGGTTCCACAGAATCCCATGCCACAGGATTAACAGGCGCAGGGACTCTGTGGATATGGGTGTCATCAGAAGTAAACGATTCTCCAAGACACCTGCATCGCCAATGGTTCATGGTGCTCCAATAAGACACCAAGTCACCAATTTTGTCATCGGGAATCTTTTCCCTGGGCAGTTTAAAGTTTGTCTGCTGCTGCACTGGGTCCCACAGACTCCTGTGACACTGGTAAGGTCCCCCAGTCTTTGAACCCAGGCTTGACTTACATGAGAAAGTGAAGGTCTAATGCTCACCTGCAGAAGGTCTCCTGCTCAGTTTTCTTGTCTGTAGAGGCCAGGACCTCCAGCCAGACTATGGCACTCGAAGACATGAGGTTCTGTCATGCTGAAGTTTATCCTGTAGCTTGTAGCAAGACTTGAGTTACATTCAGTCCCATCTCAAATAAGTTAGCAGTAATAATACAAGATAGTGCTGTAACCAGTTAGTGCTTCTGTATTATCTTCAAGAGGGCTCGACATCTCAAGCTTGAGTGTTGTTGACGCTTCTTTATTACTTTTTCGACTAAGAAAGAAGTGTTCAAACACTTTCTTTCTAGCCTCGTGAGACTATTGAATGAGCATACTCGACAGCCAACATGTGGCCAAGAGTTTGTTACAAGTACCTCATGAGGATAAGGACATTGGTCCGTCCCTTGGACTCCAAAAGAACCTGATGGTTTCACAGGTACAGGCATTACCCTGTTATCGGCAAGAGTTCTGTTCTCGGCGGGGCACTGATAAGTGAAAACTGCCATTGACCGAACCTGCAATTTATGGTGTTTATGGCTCCAATAACTGGTTAGTGGCTCCTCTGTTAAGTATGTTATGGTGCCATAACTCTATCAGGTGCTGATAACCAGAACTTGGCATCTCATGGCTCCATAAATCGCTGATTTTATGGTGCTAGGTGAGCATCATAAAACCGGATCGCCATTAACCGAGTCCGCCGATAACCAGGGACTGCCTGTGTAAGACAGAAAGTGGTGTAGGCTATCCACTCTTATATCTTTCTACCTTCAGGATATGCCCATAGGGCCTGGGACTCCTTTTCCCTTGGCCTTGTGGTGGGTGATCAACAGGTTGTGTAACTTGCCCAGATCCCATAGCGGACAGTTTGCATCTCACTGAAGTGTTTAGTGGCAAAAAGCGATAGTGTGTTAGGAACTGGCTCCCTCCCTTCTCACTTTTCTCCCTCTTCTCTCACAGAGAGAAATTGCTTGCCATCCATTACATGCTGGTCTGGCAGGGCATGCAGGTGAGCCTTCAAACTGAGCACCCTGTCTATAATCTTAAAATAGAATAGTAGATGGAGATCCTCCCCTCTCTCTAGCAAGGAGAGAGAGAGGTGCTGATGTTAAAACAAACCCTTTGGTTATGCTTACTTTATTGTCTCTGATGCTGTGGGTTTATCCAAGTCTTTTTCTGAGCAATTTTGCTGCACACACACACACACACACACACACACACACACACACACACACATTAATTCGAAAGGTCCAGAAGTCTGACAATTTAACATGCAGACGTTCATACTTCTTTTCAATACGTCAGAGGCTGGTCTCCTTCCTTTGTTCTTATGATATCAGGAAATCCCAGGTGAGGCAAACTCCAGTCAGTTCAGAAGCTTACTTAGAATCCTCCCTCAAAGAAATGTCTTCCTGTTGTAAAGGACTGAAGGTTTGTAAATCATGTAGGAACAAATGACAAATTTTAAAAGTAATATGTATTTTTCCTAACTATACAAATGTGAGGTCCTTTACAAGTTCTGTGCCACCTCAGCCACCCCTCATTCTGCTCTGGGCCAAAAGGTAAAATGTTTGCATACCGACTTGGTGGGCAGGACTCCCACCCTTATTCCGTAGTTAGCTACATACTTCATCACCTTGTTGAAAGTTAAATGGGCGTTTTCCAGCTCCGCTAAAAGTAATTCTTATTGTAAAGGCCCTCAGGTTTATATGGTTAGGAAAAATTCAAATTACTGAAAAAGTGTGTCATTTTAATAAGCTAATTTGTTTCAATAACTATATGTGAATCTGACTTTTTAATTTTTGACAAATATGTTCTTGAATTGCATAATGTACTGTTGTTTACATTTTCAGAGTATGACTTGGAAAGGGTCAAAGATCCACGCAGTTTAGACCTAATACTAATGTCTACAAGTGAGCGAGAGACAAGGAGTTTCCCATTCAAAATGGCATTAATGGTAAATGTTTGTTTTTTTTTAATCCGTGAGGTAATTTGTTAGTTCTGGACCTGCATTTGGAATTTAATCTTTCATCACCCAATGTTTTGTTTGATTGGATAAGGCAGAAAAAACTATGGTATGAAACAATATTTAGTTTTCTGGGTTCAACCTGTGTCGGCCGGTGAAATGTTCCTGTAGCACACATTTCTAGGTATAAATAGATGCTAAATATACCAGAGAAAATGCTAAATGGAATGCTGAAGTTACTACCTCCAGCTCGCTCACCCATTAAGGGTGTCGGTATAGACAAGGGCGAGTGGAAGCCACTACCACAGATATTCTGCCAATTAGAAATCTCCTGTCAAAACCCCTCTCTAGATATGTGCCGTTACAACGTCTACCTTCCGCTCGCTACTACTACAACATCTGCCCAAAAGCTCATTCCTGATTTAGCACGTATAGTGTTCGCACGCGCTGTTTTTTCGCTGTCCCCCGGAAGTGTTTTGTGACGAAGCATGTCTTCTCTAGAGCCCCAAGCTTCTTCATCTAAGTTGAGTATTCCATTTATCGTTTTTGAATCTCGTGCCACGATGCATTCAATTTTGGCCCTTAATTTAAGTCCTTTTGTTCTGATGAACCGGGTATGACGCCTCTCTCGATCCACCATTTTGGGTGCATGACTCGCGGCATGCGTGATTTTCTCAGTCTTTTATCTCGTTATATATTTTGTCCACCGTTTAGTACTTTACTATTTGGGCTACTGTTTTTGTATTCTTTTCATTATTCTTGCTCCTGTCGTTTTCTGGAGCCTTATTTTTATGAGTTTTGTCCTTATGTATTTTGCCTTTTTTAGGGCCCATCTTGCTCCTGATGTATTCTGAGGCCTTCATTTTACGATTATCTTTTGTTTTTAGCCTTTCGGGGCACCCTTTTTGTTATCCTCAGCCCCTCAGGAGCGTGTTGGTTCCCCTTCGTGCGTACGGTTATATGCTTCCTACATTATGCGCGAGTATTGTGTTTTTGGCTTCTAGGCTAGCCTAGCAGTACACCAGTCATTATTGGGAGAGGAAGATTCCTCTCTCTCTCTCGCAGTACTCATGCATGTATATTTCTAGTGTAGTTTTCGATTATAGTCAGTAATACACTTGATTTTATGCACTTTGTGATAAACTATTCAAATATTGTTTTTGTACATTCAACTTCCCTGTCAGATATATACTTAGCTATAGACTCCGTCGTCCTCGACAGAAATTCGAATTTCGCGGCACACGCTACAGGTTGGTCAGGTGATCTACCGCCCTGCCGCTGGGTGGCAGGAATAGGAACCATTCCCGTTTTCTAATCAGATTTTCTCTGTCGCCGGTTCCAGTAACATCGTTGCTGGTTCCTCCTGACTTGACTTTCGTTTTTTCATCGCCGTTGATCTTCTGGACTGATTTATTTGGTGACGTATTGGATCTCTGGTTTGCCATACGCTTTTGTGGACTGTTTTTTTATTTTGGCTTCGGATTATTCTCAAAATGTCGGACTCTAACTATGCAGTTAGAAGATGTATGAATGAGGGTTGTAGTGGGGGACTACCGATAGCTTCGGTATATCCTCACACTGTATGTAAGCAGTGTAGGGGGAATGAATGTTCTGTTTCTAACACTTGTAATGAATGTGTAAATTTGAGTGAGGAAGAATGGAAGACACTAAATTCCTACTTAAGGAAATTAGAGAGGGATAAGGTTAGAAAAGCTTCTTCCAGGAGCTTGAGTAGGTCTTGCTCTAACGAGCCAGTTAGTAGTGTAGCACCTAATTCTCAAGTAATCGTTGCTTCCTCCCATACAGTATCAGTACCTTCTCCCTTCTCAGATGCTGCAAATTCATCAGCGGAAATTGCAGATTTGAAGGCTGCCCTCAAGAGGATGGAGCGTAAAATGCAAGCTCTAGAAGGTAAGCAAAGTGCAGTGGAAAGTGATGTTAGTGTCCCCAGTGCAGTGGAGGGTGCGTCTGATTGGCTCTGTCTCGCTCCCAGGCCTAGACCTCTTCCAAGCTCCCAGGGCCAGAGGAGAAGGAATGTCGAAAGCCTTACGGAGCTTACGGAGAATCCCCACCGATCAGGCGTCCCCTCGGCAGGATCTGTGGCGTCCCAGACTGCCAAGGATTGCCATTGGAAAGGCATCCTAAAAGAGTTCTTCTCCTCTTCCGATTCGTCTTCGCATAAATGTGGATGGAGTTCGGATGATCTATCGCGTCCTACGAAAAGAAGTTTTAAGGCGCCTACTCTGGACTCGAGCCCGGAACGCTTCTACAGAAGACTCTCCATGTGATAGGAAGAGAGCCAAGAAAGCCTTTATTGCGCCTGCTCTCGGCTCGGAGTCTCCTTCATCCTCCAGACCTCCTTCCCCTCGTTCTGATAAGGAGGAGGAAGATACAGCGACTAAGATTCTCCTTAAAATGCAGGAGCAAATCTTGTCTTTGGTAGGAGTTTTAAAGAAGGACCCTCCTATGAGGAAAGACTCCTTCCGATTAAAAGATCTTCTCGTCCTACGGACGTTCAGGGCTCCAAGCGCCTCTCCTCTACTCCTAGATGAAAAGCGCCAGATTCGGACAGCTCGGACAGGAGCAAGTTTTGTCCGAGGCGGACAGCGCCAACCAGGCGCGAGGCGCCAGAAGCGCCAGCCGGGCCCCAGGCGCCAGACGCGTCAGAAGCGCCAGCCAGGCGCCAGACGCGCCAGAAGCGCCAGCCAGGCGCCAGAAGTGCCAGCCAGGCGCCAGAAGAGCCAGCCGGGTGCCAGGATCTCCAGCTTCACCTAATTTCGAGAGAGAAGTGAACCGAGAGGCTCCTCTTTGTAGCTTTTCACAAGGACAGCCTTCTCCTGACAGGGATGCTAGATGTCGCACAGGTGGCCGTCGCCCTTGTCAGGATGACTCTGATATTGATAGGAGGTTTTCGCAGGATCAACCTTCTGACAGGGACGCAAGATGTCGCACAGGTGGCCGTCGCCCTTGTCAGGATGGTGCTGGTACTGCTAAAAGCCCTTCACCTTGCGAAAGGATGCGTTCTCCTTCGGTTGCTCATTCTTCTCCCACCAGAACTGGACAAGAACTGGAAGATATTTCTGACTCGGAAGCTAATAAGAGTGCGGGTCTCTCGGACTACAAAACCTTAGCAGCTCTTTTACTGCAAGAATTTGGAGATTCTCTGAGTCCTGCCACCCCTCCTTCTTCTTGTTCGCTGTTCACGAGTACGAAGACCTCAAAATCATCCTCCTTCTTGAAGATGCGCCCAACCATTATCATGAAGAAAGCGCTACAATCTTTTGGAAATTGGCTCAGCTCCAAGGAAGAATCGGGGAAAACTGTCTTTACCTGCCCTCCCTCCAGGCTGTCTGGGAGGAGAGGCATTTGGTATGAGAGGGGAAGCAATGGGGCGCGCTCTCCCTGCTTCGGCGGAGGCAGACTTCTCCACACTCGTAGACGCATCGAGGAGACATTCGCTTTCATCTGCAAGGACCACTTGGGGAATGTCGGAAATGGACCATCTCCTCAAGGGATTATTCCATGTCTTGGAAGTTTTTAACTTTCTAGACTGGTCCCTTGGGGCTTTGGCCAAGAAGACACAGGTCCCTGACTTCCTGAGTCCCGAGGTCCTGCATAGTGTATTAGCGTGCATGGACAAGGCGGTCCAAGACGGATCGGGGGAAGTGGCCTCCCTTTTCGGAGCAGGAATCCTTAAGAAGAGGGCTGTATTCAGCTCTTTCCTGACGAAAGCTGTCTCGCCTGTTCAGAGGTCGTCTCTTCTTTACGCACCTCTTTCAAAACAGCTTTTCCCTTCTCAGTTAGTGAGAGATATTTCTCACTCACTCACTGAGAAGGCGACTCAAGATCTGCTGGTGCAATCAGCAAAGAAGACGAGGCCAGCCATTCCTGCTGTGAAGAAGGAGTCACGGAACCCTCAGCCGCCCTTTCGAGGGAGTTCATCTGTTCGATCCTCCTCTAGAAAGAGAGGAACGGAAAAGAGAGGAAGGTCTTCTTTCAGACCAGTTAAGAAGACCAAATGATGTGCCAGTCCTCCAAACACCAGTAGGGGCCAGGCTTCTGAAGTTTTCAGAAGCATGGACTGAGAGAGAAGCAGACTCTTGGTCCCTCTCAATCGTGAGGAAAGGATATCTCATCCCCTTCAGAGACAGACTTCCCTTGACGTCGACCCCAAGGGAATTGTCTGCGAAGTACAAAGACCCTGCCAAGAGAGAATCTCTGTTACATCTTGTAGATCAGATGTTAGAAAAGGAGGCCATCGAACTGGTGCAGGATCCACACTCCCAAGGCTTCTACAATCGGCTGTTTCTCATCCCGAAAGCCTTGGGGGGGTGGAGGCCTGTGCTGGATGTGAGCGCATTGAACCGTTTCGTAGAGAAGAAAAAGTCCTCTATGGAAACTTCCAACTTGGTTCTTGCGGCTCTATGTCCAGGAGATTGGATGGTCTCCCTCGACCTGCAGGACGCGTATTTTCACGTCCCCCTGCATCCTGCATCGAGGAAATACCTTCGATTCATGGTACAGGGCAGGATCTTTCAGTTCAGGGCTTTGTGCTTCGGCCTTTCTACGGCCCCTCAAGTGTTTACGGGCCTGATGAGGAACGTAGCACGATGGTTACTTCTGAAGGGGGTGAACATATCACTTTACTTGGACGATTGGCTCATAAGAGCAAAATCGAAACAGCAATGTTTGGAGGACCTGGAAACGACTTTGGATCTTGTAAGATCTCTCTCTCGGACTGCTTGTAAACCTCGAGAAGTCCCAGATGATTCCCAGCCAAAACATTGTTTATCTGGGGATTCAGATGGATTCTCAGGGTTTTCGAGCATTTCCATCGCAAGGCTTGGAAAAAGTCTCAGCCTTCTTAGAGAAAGAACGAAGCTCAGCGAGGGAATGGCTCAGTCTCCTGGGTACCCTTTCGTCGCTGGAGCAGTTCGTTTCTCTGGGGAGGCTCAACATGAGACCGCTGCAGTTCTACCTACAAAGAATGTGGAATCGGAAGACAGGGGAACTGTCGGATTCTTTTCCCATTCAACCGGAAATCAAGTCCCACTTGAAGTGGTGGTTAAACCCTCTAGAGAGGAACGAAGGAGTGTCCCTGTCTCTTCGGAACCCACTCCTAGTGTTTTTTCCGATGCCTCGGAGACAGGTTGGGGAGCAACACTAGGAACGAAAGAAGTGTCAGGCACCTGGACAAGAGAACAGGTGTCCTGGCACATCAACGCGAAGGAACTTCTGGCTATCCATTTAGCCCTGAAGCACTTCAAATCAGACGTCAGAGGCGTGGTAGTCCAGGTCAACTCGGACAATACCACGGCTCTGGCTTACATCCGGAAGCAGGGAGGGACTCACTCTTTCTCCCTATACGAGATAGCAAGAGCTCTGTTAATCTGGGCAGAGGAACGAGGCATCATACTCCTGACAAGATTCGTGCAAGGAGAAAAGAATGTAAGAGCAGACCGACTGAGCAGGAAGAACCAGGTCCTTCCTACAGAGTGGATCCTCCACTCCGAAGTCTGCCAGAAACTCTGGTCCCTCTGGGGGAAACCTCAGATAGACCTGTTCGCCACGTTCCTCTCCAGAAGAATGGACAACTTCTGCTCGTCAGTGGAGGATCCCAGAGCCATAGCGATCGATGCCCTCCTCATGGATTGGTCGGGCATAGACGCTTACGCCTTCCCCCCATTCAAGCTGCTGGGAGAAGTGCTAAGGAAGTTTGTGTCCTCAGAAGGAACGAGAATGACACTCATCGCTCCCTTTTGGCCCGCTCGAGATTGGTTCACAGAGGTACTGGAATGGACGGTGGACTTCCCCAGATATCTTCCCGAAAGGACAGATCTGCTCAAACAACCCCACTTCGAGAGGTTCCACAAAAACCTCCCCGCTCTCTCCCTGACTGCCTTTCGACTATCGAAAGACTCATCAGAGCGAGAGGCTTTTCTCGAAAAGCTGCGAGAGCGATTGCCAGAGCCCGCAGGTCTTCTACCCTGTGGGTTTATCAATCGAAGTGGGAAGTTTTCCGTAGATGGTGTAGGTCAAAGAAGCTGTCCTCCTCCAATACCTCTGTGACCGACATTGCCGATTTTCTTCTCTACCTAAGAGAAGAATCACACTTGGCGGTTTCCACCATTAAAGGATACAGGAGCATGCTCTCTGCTGTATTCAGGAATAGGGGCCTGAACATAGAGGAAAACAAAGATCTTCATGACCTTATACGGTCCTTTGAGACCTCCAAGACCGGATCTTCTCTTCCTCCTAGCTGGAATCTAGATGTAGTTCTCAAGTTCCTCACGTCGGATAGGTTTGAACCTCCTCATCAAGCCTCGTTCAGGGATATCACGAGGAAGTGCATTTTTCTCTTGGCCCTCGCAACTGCCAAGAGGGTCAGTGAACTGCATGCATTAGACTCCCGTGTTGGGATTTAAAGGTGATTCTGCAGTTGTCTCTTTCCAACCTCTGTTTCTGGCTAAAAACGAGAACCCTTCTAGGCCTTGGCCCAGAAGTTTTGAGGTCAAGGGACTTTCTCCTCTTGTCGGGAGGGAGTTAGAAAGGTCTCTCTGTCCAGTTAGAGCTTTAAAATTTTATCTTCAAAAGAAGAAGCAACTGCAGGGTTGCAATCAGAGTCTTTGGTGTGCTGTGAAGGACCCTAAGAGACCCATGTCAAAAAACGCACTAGCGTTCTTTGTTAGGAATGTGATATCGGAAGCACACATGAAGTGCCAATCCTTTGAACTGCTAAGGGTGAAAGCGCATGAGGTACGTGCAGTTGCAACCTCTCTATCTTTCAGCAGAAATATGTCAATGAAAGATATTTTAGCAGCGACGTACTGGAGATGCAACTCTGTGTTTGCTTCCCATTGCTTAAAGGATGTCAGAATGACATACGAGAAATGCTTCTCTCTGGGTCCTTATGTATCAGCGGATACTGTGCTGGGAAGAGGAGCTAAGACTGATCCTTAATGTTTTTAGTTTGCTTTTGAAAATTTGGTGTTGAGTTTTTTAGGGGTTGCTTGAAAAGGATGTTTGGGGATAACTCCTTTCAATCTCATTACTAACCCGGGTGTTAGGATCAGGTGATCGGGATCGGTGTTGTGCTCCTTGATAATGCCATTAGGCAAGGTGTTTTGTCATGTAAGTGGATAGGACCCCATTGACAAAGATCCTCAGGCTCTGTCGAGTAAGCGGATAAGACCCCATTGACAGACCCACAAGAACTCTTAGCATGAGGTCACTACCTCGCTGAGGCTCTTGAGGCGAAGCAGGCTCCTAAGCAGTAGCCATGAAGTCTTCCGCCAAAACAGGTAGGAACCAAGGTTTTTGATATATTACCTACAACGTATGTTGTCTTCCTATCTATTTCAGTAGTTAGCTGTCTCTTACCCATCACCAAGGGTGCCAATCAGCTAAGTATATATCTGACAGGGAAGTTGAATGTACAAAAATGATATTGTTATGTTACAATAAAGTTTTGTACATACTTACCTGGCAGATATATACGATTAAATGGCCCACCCAGCCTCCCCTCAGGAGACAAGTGGAAGAGAAAATCTGACTAGAAAACGGGAATGGTTCCTATTCCTGCCACCCAGGGGCAGGGCGGTAGATCACCTGACCTACCTGTAGCGTGTGCCGCGAAATTCGAATTTCTGTCGGGGACGACGGAGTCTATAGCTAAGTATATATCTGCCAGGAAAGTATGTACAAAACTTTATTGTAACATAACAATATCATTTTCTTGATGAGGTTGGAAGTTCTCGCGATGTCCTTCCTGACCAGACCTAGGCTAGGTTTTGGAGGGTAGGCCAGGCGATCTTGTATATCCCTCCACCCTTTTGGCCCCTTTTACCGCCACCCGACCAGGCAGATATGTTTGCTTGGAGGGTGGTCTAGGACAGAGTCTCTCTCTCTTGTCATGCTTGTAGGGCCTAGACCTATCGTACCTGACCAGATCGGATGATTCGATTTTGGAGGGTTGAGTTAGGTTCTATCTGTCCTCTTCATGACATCCTTTTTGGAGCCATACTAGCCTACCTGACCAGATCTGGACCGATCTCGGAGGGTTAGACTGGGAGCTTAGCGGGGTGCATCCCTCACCCCCTGCCCGCCCCTCCCTCTCACTTTCGCAGTTTTTCCAGTAATTCCTCATCAATTATTTTACGTATTGTCTTGTTGAGTGTAGCCTGGGCCATTGCCCCCTTTAGGGTGTCAGTTGGCCTACCATCTTCTGCCCCTTTAGTGGTAGGCTAGTTTACGGCTCCCGAGAGGTGGTTGATCACCAATCGGTTTGCTGTGGCCAGGTAATCACGACTCAGACATCTCCCCCCCCCCCCCCCCCCCCCCACCCCTGTCCCGGACTCGTTCCGGCGCTGCCTAGTTAGCTCGCTGCCCCAGTAATCCTACCGATGAACGACAGCTAGAGCATAGAGCTTAATCCAGGGGATTAGTCGGAGGAGATTGGGTGATTAGTAGATTACGTAATCTCTATTGGTATGTCTCCGGGTCTGTGTGTCCTCTGGCAAGGTGGGGTCTACCATCACACCCTCCAGTAGGCTATATGCCAGATTGTACATATCACTGTTCTGCCGCTCTGTTTTCCGCATTCCTCTATGTTATCGCTGCTTCCCCACTCCAGTGGGGCGGAACTGGGCTTAGAGCTGCATTTCTAATTGACTTGGGACTGCTTCTCTTCCGAAGTAGGCGGAGGCATTCAGAGATTAATGTTAAGAAATTGTTTATTCATTCTCTGTTGGTATGTCTCCGGGCCTGTATTATTCCGGCGAAGTGTGGTCTACCATCACGCGCGCCAGAAGGTATGCACCAGAGTGTTACGTACCGTTGCTCCCGCCGCTCTGTTTTTCCCCCTTCTATGCTGTCGCTGCTCCCCACTCCGGTGGGGGCGGAACTGGGCTCAGAGAACGTGCCTACAATTAGTTAGGTTTCGCTGCTCTACTCCGGTGCGATCAGACTCAGGCTTAGGTTTTGCCTTATTCCCCTGTTCTGTTCGTATCAGGCCCTCTCCGCTTGTTGTAGCTTTGACAATCCCTAGCATGGATTCTGGAGCAGGCGGAGACATCCAGAGCTTTATTAATAACAAGTTGAAAATTATACTTGATATTGCCTTTAGCTGGTTAAGTTTCTAGTTGAAGTGTACTCATACCGCTGGAATTAACTCCGACAGTATTATCTGTTCCGGACTGGATTGCTCATCAACCCACTCCTGTACATGTACATAGTTCATTATTATTTTTGTTTTCATGTTCATTACCTGTTGTTTTTTCCCAGGATAGTATGGATTTGGTCATATTAGGTGCTTTATTACCATTTGTAATTTGCTATTCTTACACTGGTTATTAAAACAATAATTTTAAGAAAATTTTTATTTTCCTTTCATAAAAAATTTTTGTTTACCAAGCTTGTATGGCCAATTGTCTGCTACTATTTCACCGGCCGACACAGGGTTGAACCCAGAAAAAGGATTTTGACAGAGGAAAAATCTATTTCTGGGGGAAGACCTGTGTTGCCCAGTGAACCCATCCCTCTCTTTTCCTTTCACCACCTTTTAGCTGGCCCAAGCTTGGGTGCGTATTTCAGGAATGAAGGTTTCTGGCAGAGGTAGTAGTAACTAGCGGAAGGTAGACGTTGTAATGGCACCTCTCTAGAGAGGGATTTTGAGAGAAGAGACTTCTAATTGACAAAGTATCTGTGGTAGTGGCTTCCACTCGCCCCTGTGCTATACCGACACCCTATGAGGGTGAGCGAACTGCCGGTAGTAACTCCAGCATTCCATATGGCTTTTTTCTCTGGTATATTTAGCAGTAATTTATACCTAGAAATAAGTGCTTTAGGAACATTTCACCAGGGCGACACAGGTCATCCCCAGAAAAAGGATTTTGACGTAGGAAAAATCTATTTCTGGGCGATGTGTTCGTGTCGCCCAGTGAAATAATCCTTTAGTTCATTATTTCTAAGGTAAATGAGCTAACAAATACCAGAGAAAAATAAAACAAAAAGATGTCAGTATAACTGACTCGCTCACCCAAATAAAAGAAGGGTGTCGGTATGGTAACTGGGGCGAGTGAGACCACTACCACGAACTTCTTGCCATTTAGAATTCTCCCACACCAAAATCCCCAACTGAGAGAGCCGACCCACAGGTCAAGGCGGCAACTACTACCACTACACCCCACGCCACGCCGACTGCCGCGCCTCTGGTGGCCATCCTGAAGTTAGCAAGCAATCTTGGGCGACAGGGCAGGGGCAGGATGGGATTTCACTGGGCGACACGAACCCATCGCCCAGAAATAGATTTTTCCTACGTCAAAATCCTTTTTCTGGGCTCAGTTCATGTCGCTGCGTGAAATAGTACCAGAGAAATAGCACAAGATTGAAATAAATAAAAGGGTCTCAATAAAACTAAAAGTAACCTACAATAATATAATTAGAGAATAAGGTATATACAAAATAACAAAACCAAATAGGACTTATTAGAAATATGTACAAAAACTTAAATCTAAACATATTTCAACTTATTCTCTAGGCATGAGTTATGAAATTACATAAGCAAAAATTGACTTATTATCTAGGAATTAGTAATTCATAACAATACAAATCTTTAAAGAATAAATATACAAGGCAGGAGTGGAACCTAGCATTCAAAAATAAGGGAACCACACTCAAAGGTCTCATAAGATACAAATCAATGTGGGTGTCCCTAGCAAAAAAATAAGGGACACACCACTAAGCCATAATCATGAGCAGCTAAGGCTAAAAGGCAAAGTGTAGAGCATAACGGCAGGTTAGGTGAAATGTTAATTGAGGCAGATAGAAAGGAGATCTGGATCTTCAACTACAACTACTGAGCAATGTCAGGGGAAACTATGTTTCCCGCTGCCACTACCGGAAATTTTAAGGATTCCAAGGACTTTAAATAGTGACGCTTAATAACTGTTGGTGATTTCCATCCAGTATACTTTTTCAAGTCATCAAAGTTCATATGTTGGAAATAGTTAATGGAGGTGGCTACTGCCCTGACATCATGGGCTTTAGGGAATGATTCAGGGTTTGCTTGTTTAATAAAATAGAGGATCTGTTGTCTTATACCTTTAATTGATAAAGTACCGCCTTTCTCTCTCCTAAAGAGGGGACCCGAAGAAGAAGAGGATGTCCTAGACAGAAAGGCTCGTAAGGTCATCACTGGACAAAGAGAAGGGTCTTGTGGGAGAGGGATGACTTTCCAAGGCCCAGGTTCCTTAATAGAGGATCCTCATTTTTAGCTAAAAAGCTGTGATCCGGGGAGAGTAGAACTTCTCCTGAGGGGAGGAATTCTATATGCCCCGCATCTCTGGACAGAGCCGACAGTTCTGAAATCCTAGCTCCTGAAGCCAGACTTAGCAAGAATAGCGTCTTTCTTAAAAGCATCATGAAAGTACATGTAGAGTTGTCAGTATCTGAAGCCAGTTTGAGGACGTCATTTAGAAACCATGACACTGAAGTAGGCCTTACAGAAGGTCTAAGTCTAGCACAAGCCTTGGGGATAGATGTAAAGTAAGAATCTGTTAAGTCTATATTAAAGCCCAGCGGGAAGATTTTCTTCAAAGCTGACTTGTTAGTAGTAATGGTGCTAGCTGCTAACCCTTTTTCAAACAAGGATCTAAAAAAGGATATAGCTGAATTGACAGTCATGATTGTGATGTTTGATTCCTTCAGGAAAGATGCCAACTTCTTAACTGCAGCGTCATATTGTCTCAGAGTTGAATCCCTTTTATCTGATTCCAAGAAAAGGATATTCTGAGGATCTATATCTGCATCGTTTTTAGCCGCAAACTTCATGAAGTCCATAAAGTTAGGGTTTTGAGAATTCCTGAGGAAGCGAACACAGTCCTCATTTGTACTGACTGAGAGAGTCTGGGATTGGGGATCCGTTGAGGGCGAAGACCCAATTCCAGAAGTAGAGGATACCAGTTGCTCTTCGGCCAGTCCGGGGCTACTAGGGCCACTTGTCCCTTGAAAGTCCTGAGTTTGTTCAGAACTTTCAGAAGAAGATTCACTGGAGGAAAGATGTAAATCTTCTTCCATTGGTTCCAGTCTATGGACAGAGCGTCTGTGGCATATGCCAGAGGGTCCAGGTTGGGAGCCACATAGCATGGAAGCTTGTGGTTCGCTTGAGAGGCGAAAAGATCTACTTGGAGACCTGGAACACTCCGGCATATCCACTGGAACGAACTGTTGTCTAGGGACCATTCTGATTCCAAGGGAACTGACCGGGATAGAGCGTCTGCTATCACATTCCTTACTCCCGCTAGGTGGGTGGAGGAAAGATGCCATTTGTACTTGTCCGCCAGGGAAAAGATAGCTATCATGACATGGTTCAGATGGCTTGATTTGGATCCTCCCCTGTTGATGCAGTGAACTACTACTGCGCTGTCCAGAACCAATTTTACGTGAGAGTTCTTTGGTGGAAGGAGCCTCTTCAGGGTAAGAAATGCTGCCATGGCTTCCAATACATTTATGTGAAGCTGGCAGAACTGCGGTGACCAAGTTCCTTGAACTTTTTTGAACTGAGAGTACCCTCCCCAGCCGCTTAGTGAAGCGTCTGTGTGGATAGTTATCACCGGAGGAGGGTATTGAAGAGGGCAACCGACATGGGACAGATTCTTCGACTGTGTCCATGGACAGCAGACGGTTGCGAAGAATTTGCGGGATTGCTGACAACTTGTCCCGGGATTTGACATTTGCTCTTGAGCGCCAAATCCGGTTTATGTCCTTCAGTTTTGCTTTCATCAAGACGTTTGTCACTGAAGCAAACTGGAGAGAACCTAGGATCCTTTCCTGGTTTCTCCTTGAAGCATATTTGTACTTTAGAAATTGCTTTACTGACTTCGCTATTTCCTTCCTCTTGGCTGTCGGAATTGACAGATTGTGAGAGGTTAAGTCCCATTGAATGCCGAGTCATTGAAATCGAGACTCCGGAGTGAGTCTTGACTTTTCCCTGTTTATTTGGAACCCAAGGTATTCCAGGAATTGAATCACTTTCTTTGTGGCTTTGCGGCATTCCTCGACGGTTGACGCCCAGATCAGCCAATCGTCGAGGTACGCTACTACCATTATCCCTTGCGACCTTAGTTGTTGAACAACTACTTCCGCTATTTTGGTGAATACCCTGGGAGCTACGTTCAGTCCGAAGGGCATCACCTTGAACAAGAATGCCTGGTCTCCTAGTTTGAAGCCTAGGTAAGGGCGAAAGTTCCTCGCAATTGGGATATGATAGTATGCACCTGTAAGATCGATAGAGGTGGTGACGGCCCCATGGGGAAGTAAGGTCCGTACCTGCGAGATGGTCAGCATTTTGAACTTGTTGCAGCGAATGGATAAGTTTAACTGGGACAAGTCTAAGATTACTCTTCTTTTTAATGAGCCTTTCTTTGGCACGCTGAACAAGCGACCTTGAAACTTTAAATGCTTGACTCTCGATATTGCTCCTTTCTGAAGGAGTTCCTCTGTATAATCTGTCAATTCCTTCGATGGAAGTTGAAGGAATGGTCTGGGTGGAGGGGGGCCTTTGATCCAGCTCCAACCCAGACCCTTTGACACAATACTTTGTGCCCATTTGCTGAACCCCCACCGGTGCCGGAAGAGGAACAGCCTCCCTCCTACCTTGGAGATCTAACTGTTGCTGTGCGGGGTGAGCTCCACGTCCGCCACGGAAGTGTTTGCCTCTATTGATGACTCTGCCTGTTCCTCTCTGGCGAAAAGCACCTCTGGCCCTGCTTCCCCTGGCAAACCGGTTAAAGTGTTGAAAGGCCTGGCCTTCATACACCGAGTTGAACGCCGGGGAAACAGCGTAAGAGGTGGAAGGTTGTGCCTGAGGTGAGATCAGGAGGATAGGCTGAGTCTGGCCTTTCGTTGCGGCGGGTTGTCCTGGTTGGGTGACTGGGACAGCCGAGACTGTCTGAACGAAGTGCTGAGGTTTCTTTTGATAGGGTTGAAACCTCTTCGTCTTTTTCAGTTTCTTGCCTGAAGCAGAAGAGTCCTGTTTCCTTTTAGCAGAGAGGCCCCAACGATCTTTGAGACTCTGGTTGAGTCTCGTCGCTTCGTTCTGGACCTCTTTAACCGCCGACTCCGGGAAGAGGTCCGCCCCCCGAAATGTTGGAGGAAAGCAACTTATTTGGCTCGTGCCTAATAGTTGCTTCCTGGAGGACATGTTTCCTGCAGTTGACTCTAGCCACCACAAACTCATACAAGTCCGATTGGACTGTATGAGTCTGCGGCTTAGACAAAAGCTTGAAGAGCGGTTCAGACGCATAGGAGAGGGCCGCTACTTCTGTCATGACCATAGTGTTTAAGGTCCTTGCCAACCTGAACCTTGCCTCGAACTCCGCTTGGATGAGGTTGTCCGGAAGCCTGGGAAGTTTCTCGCCGAACTGGTCCATGGCACAGTCCGGTTTAAACTTAGCCACCTTTACCGGTTTAAACTTACCCACCGTAAAGGTGGCTGGCAAGTCCTCCCACATATCGCCAAACGAAGGGAGAAGAGGAGATGTGGGGTCTGCTTCTCTTAGCTGAGGTAATGGATCACCTTTCAAGCCTGCCTGGATGGTGACATCAGCAATCTTCGTCAGGAAGGGAAGTGGTGCTTCCTCTTCCGTTGTGAAGATTGTGAAAGGGCTCTTGAAAGCTTGAAGCCTGGTATTGATACAATCCCAGTCTTCTAAGCAGTGAAGCCATTCCCTCTGCGCATGATCTCTGCTATAGAGGACTGTCTCCTTCGGGATCTTGTCCTCCCTATTTAGCGCTGCCTCCGTCAGTCTGGCATATCCCATGAAAGGAGGCTGTAGGTTTGCGGGGTGGAACTCGAAGTCCTCAATCCTTCGAGTTCAGCACTCCGGGATGGAGATAAGGCCATCCTTGAAAGGGGCGAAAGCCGCTACTCTCCAAGGGTTACTCATGGAGAATGCCGGGAGTTGAAGAAGACCGGCACCAACTGCCGGAGGAGTAGCTTGAGGAGCTTGATTAAAGCCAGAAAGGAGGTTCTCTTGGGTGGACATTCTGTCCGAAAGCTGGGTGAACATTTGTTCCATGCTTGACCTCAAGGAACCTACCAAGTTTCCCACCTGCTGCATCATTCCGGCAGAAAATACAGCAGGATCAAAACTACTCGTAGGCAAAGAGCCTGACGATGTCCCCGGGAGGACTCCAGTAGAAGAAGGGGAAATCACTGACTCCGCCGGAGTGCGGGATCTCTCCCTGGATGACTTGCTCCTCGACCCTTTTGGAAGTAAAGCTGATGAAGAAGAAGCTTTCACTTTCTCTGCTCTGGGGTAAGAAGCCGGAGACTTATGAGCCGAAGAAGACAAAGAAGTCTTTTTGGACGACGTCTTCTTAAGGGTTTTCTGCTCTCTGTGACCCTTCACCTTGGGGACCACAGAAGCAGCGGGTGCACTATACGGAAGCTCAGCGCCCGTAAAGCCCTGAAAGGAGGAAGAAGAAGGGACAGGAGATAAAGATCCAGATGCACTCAAGGGAAGCCCTTGAGTGTCCAACGTACCTACCTCAACCAATAAATCATCTACACCTACCGCCATAGGCTCTACATTTATGTCCAGAGTGGCGACCTCCGCCGCGATGTCCTGGCCTGGTCCTTCCTTAAGGGCTTGCTCCTCCTGTTGCTGGATCGCGGCGATCGTCGGAGCCGCCGCAGCAGGGTCGACGTACCCCGTCGACTTGCCTCCGGGGAACAACAGAACAGCTATCCTCTTCTCTAAGATGTAGGGCTGTCCTTTAGCAGCGTTTTTACCGAATCCGCCGACCCAGGCTTTCAGGGTCGCGAGAGCCGCATCCTTGACTGCGGCAGCCTGAAAGAGAGGGCTATTATTAACACTTAAGCCTAAAGGTGAACCTTAACCGCTAGATTAAGACGAGCTTAAGCTTAACAATATATCAGAACTCATATTGCATGAACATGCTGATGACCAAAGGTACTTACTCCCTCCAAAAACTGGTTCACAAGCTCATAACAGATGGAGCAAGCTTCGTGAAACCAGACCTGAAGATTACCATAACTGGTGGAGCAGGGAGCATGGGTCCTGCAGACCTCATGCCCGCAGGGGTCTTGTAGTACAGCGTTACAACCGGGATGCTGGCAGTTGGTAGCCTATAAGTGGAAAGATACATGAGCATCAAGATTACACTCACAAGACTACTCTAGTACTCCGCTGCATGCCGGAGTTCGATGAAAAAACGGGCATAACCCCTCCCCTGAGATCCTATGGGTTAAACAGGTGACACAACAACTCCGGTGTACACCGGAGGAGGAAATTTCATAAACCAGAGGTAAATATATATACAGTGGGGCATCGCTTATTCACGGATCAGTATTCACGGATCCAGTTAATCACGGGTTTTTTCTTGGACCGTTTCTCATGTTACATCACTGGTATGAATCGCTGCATCACGGGTTTGTTGTGTTGCGTTAGCGTATGCGATGTTTTCGGTAGGCTAACCTCGGCCGTGGTCCTCCGATAACTACCAACATTCATTTAAAGACTCATATAATGATATTAACTGACAATAAAGGTAATAAAACCATTCTCACCTAATATATTATTGTCCTATCTTCGAAATAAATAGCCTATTCAAGGTTTATGTACGACGTTCATTGGTAGGCTAAGCGTAGTTGCAGTGCGATAACCACCAACATACACAAACATTCACATTATGATATTAACTGACAATAAAGTAATAAAAACCATTCTTCCACCATATATTATAGTCATATCTTCATAATAAATACCCTATTCAAAGAATAATTCCACATCATTGCACTCAACTTATCGTCGGAGTGGCCAGCCACAAAATGTAAGCATATACCTTTACGTACGAAAATGGTTTATGTATACGGTTGCGTTCAAAGCGACATTTTTTGTTTGATAAACTTTTAGAAATTTTAATAGTAGTGGTAGTGTAATTACAGTAGTAATAACATTAAGGCTAAAATTAATTCGAACTTCATTATTATTTTGGCAGTATTCGTATATAACTTCTCTGAACAATGAAGTCATACAAAACGCTATTTGTCATAGATTATCGTAAGTATGCTGTTTGTTATTGGCGACGAAGCGTAAACGAAATACATAAAAGCATTTTTTACCTTATATATTATCGTCATATCTTCATAATAAAAAAGGCTATTCGTGGAGTAATTCCATATCAGTGAAATCAATTTGATCTATGCGAGGCCAGCCAGCTGACAAAATGTACATACGTATATGAAAATCAAATTATGGTCGCGTTCACAGCAAGATTATCTTTCGAAATTTTTATAGTACTATTCATGCTACGTAGTAATAATGTTTGGAATATACGTAACATTAATTTTCAATACAAAATATCATCGTTATTTTGGTATGTGAATAATAGTTTAGAATTATCATACATACACTGCATTGTTATGGGTTTTGCTTTGCGGCAGTGATAAAACAACCAAAATAACGTTCTCTTTAAGTCGTCATATCTTCATAATAAAAAGGCTATTCGTGGAGTAATTCCATATCAGTGAAATCAATTTTATCTATGCGAGGCCAGCCAGCTGACAAAATGTAAGTACGTATATGAAAATCAAATTATGGTAGCGTTCACAGCAAGATTATCTTTCGAAATATTTATTATTCATGCTACGTAGTGATAATGTTTGGAATATATGTAACATTAATTTTCAATACAAAATATCATCGTTATTTTGGTAGTGAATAATAGTTTAGAATTATCATACATACACTGCATTGTTATGGGTTTATTTATGGCAGTGATAAAACAACCAAAATAACGTTCTCCTTTAAGTCAACGCGTTTAGGAAAAACATGACATAGAATCGACTTTGCGACTTCGTTCACTTTGATATTTTTAACGATACAATAACTATCATTTGTACTACTAAAACCATCTTCACATAAGTAATTTTTCGTAAGATATGTGTTGTTGCAAAAGCTAGCTTATACATAAAAGGCTTTTATAATTTAAGTCATCTTAGATATACATATGTACCCAAACTCATTGTTGGTGGGGGGAAATTTACTACTGTTTCCTCGGATATTGAATACTTTAGCATCATTCAAACACTTTAATAATATAATGCATAAAAACTAGGCTATACATATTTACATCGTATACAAATACTACTTACAGTTATATACACATACTTTTATATACAAAGTTAACAGTTATATACACATACTTTTATATACAAAGTTAATCATATGAGTAGTGATCAGACGACAGCTGTGCACTGGACTACGTACGTACTACTTGGAAGATAAACAAACAAAAATTTTGTTGTTGTTAGTCGCCGGGATAGATTAACATTTTCCAGAGATTAAAGAGCTGAATTTTGTTTTGAAGGTATGTCACCGCGTTAGTAAATAGGTATCATCTTCTAAGGAAATTTTTTTTTCTCTCTTCTTTTTGCCGAAGAATCTTCAAGCCATTTTGCATTCAAAGTAATGAGAAGGAATCATTCTATTCTTCATGAAAATCAGTAAAATACTTACACTAATAATAAAAACTACACTACTACTGTATGCAAAACACATACATCATCGTTAGCTCGTGGTGTAAACGTTCATTCTAAAAAAATTACAGAGTAGTATAACTAACACCTGATTGGTTGGTTGGTAGCCATGGAGATCTGTTATCCAATGACTGCCCTCTGCTTCTGTTCTATTTATAGACATATGGCATGGATGGCACTAGGTTTGAACGTTACCATGTTCGTGATTTCTGACTGCTGACGGCAAAAATTACTCAATAATTTTCTTTATATAATTATTCCTTCGTGAAAACAATAATATAATAACGCGGTTTGACATACCTTCAAAACAAAATTCAGCTCTTAAATCTCTGGAAAAATGTTAATCTATCCCCTGGCGGACTAACAACAACAAAATTTTTTTTGTTTTATCTTCAAGTAGTACGTTAACGATAGTCCAGTGCACAGCTGTCGTCTGATCACTACTCATATGATTAACTTTGTATATAAAAGTATGTTTATATAACTGTTAACTTTGTATATAAAAGTATGTGTAGATAACTGTATGTAGTATTTTGTATACGATGTAAATATGTATAGCCTAGTATTTATGCATTATATTATTAAAGTGTTTGAATGATGCTTACAAGTATGCAATATCAGAGGAGGAAGGAAACAGAGTAAATTTCACCACAATGAGTTTGGGTGCATATGTATATCTAAGATGACTTAAATTATAAAAGCCTTTTATGTATAAGCTAGCTTTTGCAACAACATATCTTATGAAAAATACTTATGTGAAGATGGTTTTAGTAGTACAAATGATAGTTATTGTATCGTTAAAATATCAAGTGAACGAAGTCGCAAAGTCGATTCTATGTCATGTTTTTAACTTTAACGTATAGTGGTATGAAAAACACCAGTGTGTCGTAGCGATGCGTCATCAATATAGTGGTATGAAAATACCACATGGTGTTTGTAGCGATACGTTATCACAAAGTACAAATCCTTTTCCCGGACCATCCTCAGAATTTTACGACTCTTCAACTTCAAGATCGATATGGTGAAATATATTATATAGTCATACTTATTGTTAAAATTCACAAGTTGAACTGCAAAACATTATTATATTTTGATTGTTATGTATATTTATTTTTTGTGTTTTTACGGAATGTTTGTTTTGAAAAAAATAAATACCTATTAGTGAACATATGGTATTAATTGTCCCACTATTTTATTATAGGTGATCTTAATTATCTCACATTCATTTAACAGTATATATTAATATTTATTTAAATAAACTGTAATTAATAAATAACAATAATGAAAAACATAAAGGGAAAAAATGTTTTTGCTGCAGTAGTGGGTGTTTGTTTGATTATGCATCTGACCTCACATTTCCGAAATCTGAAAAATTCCAAAAACCGAAACATCGGAATGTGTGTGTACTGCACATTCTTTTAAACACGCACACAATGTCTACACATTTACTGATACCCGTTGGTATCAGTAAATTACAGTACGTATGTATTTATTCCTGAGAGAGAGAGAGAGAGAGAGAGAGAGAGAGCGAGAGAGAGAGAGAGAGAGAGAGAGAATGATTAAGGACTCAAGGCGTGTTATTTTACAATTATTTTATTATCTTGGGATTTTTTTTTAATCTTGAGATTTTCTATTCAATTCTCGAGATTAATAAGAAAATTAACGTAACTTGACTAGCATCAGCACACATCTGAATGACTCGGCCATTAGCAGGCTAAACCACCAACCTTATGAACTTGCATGATACATGAGATACATGACAAAACACAAAACCACTGTTTATTGGTGAAAATTTGGGGGTCGCACGATATGGGAGATTGCACGTTATCGAGTATATACGGTATGTGATTTTTAGCCTTTTATGGAACAAAATCTAGCAAGAAAATTGCCATTCCCAGTTGGCAACACTGGCCTACTCGCGTTTGTCCAAGGTTGGTTTGTTGTTGTTGTGAAAATGTGGTGTGCGGCGCGTTCTTTAAATTGTACCCATATAAACAAGTTAATTATGTGGCATCCAAAAGCCCTGATTCTTTTACTCTTATGGGAAAGACGCCTAAAGGTCAGATGAAGGTTTTTACGTGGAATATACTATTAACGTGTTGTGACAAAGGGAAGAGATGTTTCGCTGCATACTGTTGGTAGCATTATCGTTATTATATTACTGGATTGCACTGCAAAATCGTCGCCATCTTTTATCAACATAGATTGTTGGTGAGTACCCATATGATTTACATAATTTTGATAGTTCTCTTACCACTCATCCTCTCTTTCCTTGTAAAAAAAAAGAGGCCCACCATGCGTATGTAGGCTTCTAGCTGTAATCCCTAGGCTAGTAGGCTACATATGTACAGTAGTACATATACGTACTACATTTATTTTTTAAGGCTAATTTTGTACAATAACTTTAAAACTGTCTTGAATTTAGTTTTAGGTGATAGTTGAAAACATATTTGGTGTTTGAACTAAAGTAGGCAGTTATAAACATTGGAATAGTGGTCTTGGGTGGGTTAACTATTAAAGTAGGCAGTTTTAAGCAATTTTGAGGGGGGTATCAGGATAACACGGGTATTTACTTATCACGGGGGGTTCTGGGCCCTATCCCCCGTGGATAACGAGGCCCCACTGTAGGTATATAACATATAACTATAAGGAAATTTCCAACGGAGGACAGGGGAGGGAACCCAAGCTTAAGCTAAATCACTTAAACTAAATTTAAGCATAGCGAGAATGATATATC